>NC_143012.1:181126677-181261677 GCF_055824585.1 Amblyomma mixtum | reverse complement strand
CTTGCGTTTTGCGTAAGTGGTAAAAAAATAATATTAGGAGAAACATTTTAAGCTTTTTTAGTGAACTAGCTGTAGGAAGCGAATTCATGCGAATGCTGGACCGCGCTAGCAAGTACAGCATCGTAAATAGCGAGGAAAGTTGGGTAATAGAAGAAAAGTTTGCTGGTCAGGCTTGTACTGTGAACTAAGAAAACATACAGGGCAGCAGCGGAACTGTTACATGGAGGCAAGAAGTGTTGGATAAAATGAACCAAATAATATGCCCTCACGCAGCCAAGGATATTAAATCACGGTAAGCTCGACAGCAGTTGTTTGGTATTATCGACATCACATTGTTTTGCCTTGAAGCACGTGCATTCGTGCTGTTTTAGTTAAATGATGAGTTGGTGATACATTTTAAGGGCAAGAGCATGAGGACATGAACAAAAGGAGAGGAAACACAGGTTGATTGCTTGTCCTGTGTTTCCTCTTCTTTTGACAAAGTCTTTCACGCTGTTCCTTCAAACTTTTGCAACAGCATCATGTGGACATCTAGCAAGTGGCCATACAACTCTGTCTAAAAGCGGAATGCCGAAAGAGGTGGCGTGCACTTTGTACGCCTGTACAGTCACAGACAAAAGTTTGCGGGGTGCAGATTTGCCAAAAGAAAATTATTAAATTATTTCTATGTTGCCTCACTAGCCAGTGAGATGGCGTTATGCAATCAGATGTAAAATGGCCGTCTATTTATACTTTTATGCATTTAATTCACATGCTGTGCCCGACCGCCCAGTAATAAATTTTTTCCACACATCTGCATCCCGCTAACTTCTGTCCATGATTGTACGTATTGTTGCCTATTTCGCCGCCTCGCATGACGCTGTTAATTGCTTGGCGTTCAACCTGCTGTAATGTTCGAAGCAGGTGAGGTGGGTGTCTCATCTAAAGGCTAAAAAATTATCCTTGCTTAGCCAATAGACAGGCACCTACTTGCCCTTCCCATTTTGTATTGCCTAATAACTTTGCTTCGAGAAGCATATCCCTGAATGGTCAAGACAAATCCAACAGAAACCATTTCAGGGACCCTCTAACATGTGATTTGCAACCCTCGTTCTATTATTTCAGCCTAAACTAAATGAGCGGCAGAAGGCCTCTGCGAAAAGAGCGGCCAAAGGTGAGGTCTTAGTTGCGCAAGACATTGTGAATAGTGAGCCAAGTGCGGTTGAGGTCGAGATAAGAGAGCTCAAGGGAAAAATGCAGAAGCTGGAGAAGGAGAACCAACATCTATCCAGCCTGAATGAGGAGCTACACAGGGCACTTTGTGCCAAAATGTTTGACTCAGGTAACCGAATAAATTATGCTGCAAACGCTGGCATGTTACAGCGTCCTGTCAAGGCCTTCCATTTAGTTGTGCTCACTTTTCTTTGTCTCCTATTTCACAAGGCGGAGATTACGGAGGAAATACTCAAAGCAGTGGCTGAAAAAGCATGACCGTGAGTTCGAATTAAGCAACAGAAAATTCCTTTTGATTGCAGATGACGGTTCCATGTACACAGTTCATGTAAAGCTGAGAACTATTAAGCTTGTGTTTCTCCCGTTAAACACCACGGCAGCACTGCAGCCAGTGGGTCAGAGTATCAATAAATATGTAAATCCTAAAAGCAAATATCATTAACTATTTCTGTCACTGCAACTTCAGTCTGTCACTGCAACTTCAAGCCGATCACTAGAAGGTCATCCCTCCAGGACTCCATGATGCGCAAGAGGGCAGCTTCAATGGCTTGGTCGACGCAAACAGCTGTGCAAATGTGTGCAGTGCTCTAACCAATAACATAACGCAGGTGACCGGCAACGAACCTATCGTCGGTGAAGAACATGAGAACGACGAAGGAGAAAAGGCACAGGTGCAGCCCTCTGCTTTGCAAGTGATGGAGGCAACTGGTGTCGCGCGCCTATTTTTCAGTCTTGAGGAGGGCAAACATCATGTCTGCATCATGTTCACGCATTGGAAGACCAAGTGGTGACTATTACTTTCAAAGAAAATAAGCAGAAAGTTATAACAGTTCATTATCAATAAATATTTTGAGTTCCAAGTACTTTTTATCAACATGGTCTCAATTTTGCCTTTTTTTCTATGACTTTTGCTTGTTCGCATTAAAATTAATTCGAACTCATTAGGCATTCTTGTGAAATGTGATTTAACAAACTTTTACTGTAGTAAAAACGTGTATGTAGCCAAGAAACAATACTAATTTTTTTCCACATCGTGAATATTGGGCACAACCATGACACAAAAAAAAGGTTGCGTGCATGACATCTAATATGCCAGTCAATCAGTACCAACTCACCGAAATCACCCTCTTAATTAGTGTGATATGCCTAAAAAAAGACTTCTTTCTTCCCCTTCCGTGCTGATAAAGTATCACAGGAAGAATCTGACAAAAAGCTACCAACCTCTCCTGCTTCATTTAGGACCCCAACAGTCTGGTCAATTTCTTGTGCTGCCTGCCCGAGAGCTGCGAAAAAACAGAGAAAATTAACGTCCAAAAAAGGTACATTTCGTTTATTGGCTCGATAGACTGCTTCATTAAGTGCTACGCCATCTGAGCCTTTGTACGTCGCAAGCACTTGTTTCCAATGGTTTATGATTACATTCACATGGTGGTGACGGCGGCAGTCTGACAGACAGTGAAACGCTTTCAATAGATATTCTATATTGTGCTCCCTTGTTCATACAAAAACTTAGCTTGGCGGAGGCATCAAAGGTCACTACGACCGCCGCTTTCGGCCGCACTCAATTTGTGGCTGGCAAAAAGCTTTTGAGATAAAGGAACGAAAGCAAGCACGACAATCTCAAAGGACATGGAAGCAGTTACACATGGCTGCGATCATTTAAGAAAAATAAACCTGGTTCCATCTCGCCCCACAATTTGATAAAGCCGCATGCCGGCCGCATTCAGCATGGACAAACACTACAACCTTTCACACCAATATCAGAGGCTGCTATGCTTCTCAGCACCTGCTGTATTAGCTTTTAAGTTAAAAACTTTTGGTTGGAGAAAATATCTCAATTTACTAACTTGTATCACGTTTTTAGTTTCTCAATGGTTGAGACCCTGATTTACTCTTGAGCATTTATTTTCAGTTCACATGTGCTTGAAAAGAGGAGGGTATTGTCAAGTTACAGGAAAAGCTTCACTTTTAAAGTGCACAAATCGCGCTGAAACCGCAATAAAATCTAAGACCTCAGTCCTTCCCCAAAGGTTTTATGAGAAAAGTGTGCTGGGTATAGCCCCTTATAAACCTGCCTTTCTTTTAAACGACCCTACAGAACTGGGTTAAGGAGGATCTACCTGTGGAGCCAATCTATCCACATTACTTGCAAGGCCAAAGATGGCTCTGGCCTCCTATGGGCAGTAGTACACCCATGGATTGTTAATTCTGAACATGAAAGCATTGCTAATTTAAGATTTTGGATAATTTTAAGAACTTGTGCACACAAAGACAATCGGGCACACTAGTCATTCTCCCACACTGAACCGCTCAGCGGAGAGCACACTTCTATCCCTATCCGCCTTACTGGGAGCATCTTCCTTCCATCTGTCTTCTTTTTAGTCTTGTACAGCCCTTTGTCCCTCTTTCCTATCTCTGGGCTGTCAACCCCATCTAAGAAGGGATGTGAGTGACTGTGTCGATGAGCAGCCGCCAACGAGTACCCCTCGAGTCGAGCGTAAATAGTTTTCTTTAAGTCAGACGAACTGTGCCCTCTTGAAACCTTCATGAAGCACACACCACAAAACTTGTTTTGAACTCAACGAGCATACCTCCACCACGGCCGCTTGATGCGCTTTGTATCTAGCGGCCGTGCCTCCACTATGTATGAGAGCAAATCAATAAGACAGCTGCACGTCATGTATTGAAGAGCTCCCTTGACTGCCCACGAGGACATCCTTCAGGACAGAACATGTCCTCAAGGTTGCCAACAAGACCGCAACACGATATTTGGTCACAAGTGAACCTGCCTGCTGTCAATGGCCTGCCGAAGCTGGGTAACCCCAACGGCCACATGTGAAATTATATGTTAACTGGACAAGTTACTCCTTTTTTTACTTCCAAGGCATTATTACTGGCGAGGGAAGTGCAGAAATGAATCCAAGAACGCCACTGGAGTCCCCAAGACTCCAGTGGCGTTGGCCCCGGCGCCGCACTCGAATAGCGCATCCCCGGTTTCGATTAATACGTCGTCTGTGGCAGCCACACACTTACGAAGGCTGAACCTAATCACTCCGTCAGTGAAAAAGAGTGTTTGGCCATCGCATGGGCCCTTGCGAAATTGCGCCCTTACCTCTATAGCCGCTCTTTTGACGTGGCAGACCATCAGTCTTTTGGCTGGCTTTCCTCCTTGGAAGACCCATCCGACCGCCTTGACAGGTGAGCTGTGCAGCCGGCAACCGTTGGGCTATGGTTGCGGTTGACCGCTTAACGCGGTATGTCGAAACCGCCACCCTTTCGGCTGTCACGGCGACGGACGGCACCTCATTCCTTTTCCAGGGCTTCGTCCCTCGTCATAGTGTACCTCGTGAGCTACTTAGTGACCGCAGCCGTGCATTTTTGTCTGATGTTGTCAAAGCACTGCTCACCAGATGCAACATCGTTCTTCGAACTGCCTCCGCGTATGATCCGCTGACCAACTGCCTCACCGAACGATATAACCGCAACCTCGGGGACATGCTCTCTGTGTACGTCATTTCCAACCACTCGAATTGAAATCCCTTCTTTCGTTATCTGACTTATGCACACAATACCGCTCGGCAGTCCACCACAGGCTTCTCTTCTTTCTTTCTTCTCAACGGCCGCACCCGTCTGCTACAGTATATACCATTCTGCCTTACCAACCTGACGTCTCCGATTATATCCCTGTTTGCGAAGACGCGTGACATGCAGAAGTCTTCATACTGGCGAACAGCGCAAAAAAGGCGGGACAACGACAAGACAAGCGCTGACTATAAACTGGGTTTATTGAAGGACGGAAGGGTATATATACGAAAACATAACACAAAGAAGTAAGGTGATAGTGTAAAAGGGCCGTGAAAATCAAAACCTATGTCACATGTGAAGTGATGTATGCTAATTCCTTGTTGCTAAGGGTCACGGAAGGACTGCTGATGCATTCGTCACCTTGCCTGTGGATGTGATGCGCTTCCATTATTTCGCGCGTGAGCTTATCTTTATGGCGGAACAGAACTTAGGTTTTCTTGTACTCAGATGCGCACTTGCACTTTTTGCAGCGGAACTTTGTGCGCGGAAGCCCGCCATCTTGTTCCGATTTCCTTTCTTGCTCCCTTTCATGTTTGCATTTGCACTTTTCACAATGAGCGGCAACGTGGCTAAGAGGGTCACTTTTCCTTGTGTTCTCATGCTCCATGAGCCTTTTGTTTAAGCATCTGCCGGTCTGCCCGACGTAAACAGCACCGCAAGAGAAGGGAATTTGGTGCCCCACGATTTCTGCACATGGTACAGAGGGTGAAACATGGCGTACCTGGCAGCCTTCCTTCTTTTCTTCCTTTGCCTGTGCAACCTGCTTGCACATGGAGCTCAGTTTGAGGGGAGCAGAAAACACAACATCGACATCATACCAGCCGGCAACATTCTTGAGACCGCGAGACAAGCCGTGCGTGTAAGGAACCACCGCTGGTCTTTTCACCTTCTTGCCTTCATTGGGTCCGCCATTTTTTACAAATTTTATCAGCTTTTCGGAAGCAGTGGAAATTATTTCATCCGGATAACCATTTTCGCGTAATCTGCAGACCTGCATTGTAATGCTATCAGCAGTCCTCTCATGGCACGGCTTTTTCAGAGCGGATTTCAGGCACGATACCGCTATACGTTGTTTTATAAGTTTGGAGTGACACGATGAAAAATTCAAATTCAACAATGGTTTTTCAGACCTCGGGCAATAATACCAGTAAACATGTCCACGTTCAATAAATAAAGCCAAATCCAAAAACTGAAGCTGATTGCCGCTTGAAACCTCAGTTGTAAACTTGAGGCCGCGTCCGTATTCACTGAAGACCTTCAAGACATCAGCGAGCTTTCTTGGCAAACTGCCTTCATGAGCAATAACCAGGAAGTCATCTACGTACCTAAAGATACGAGTGACCATGCCCTCTGACGCTTTGTTAATATCAGAGTCAACATTGCCAAGAAAGATATTGGCCAAGACTGGAGCAACCCTTGATCCTACGCAAACACCTGCCGTTTGCACGAATGCCTTCCCTTGCCAATCAATCACAGTCGCGGACAGGTAAAACGACAGAATTTCTAAGAAGCTCTCAACAGACACTCCGAATTTGTCAATAAATGCGCGCTCTTCATTATCCTTGCAAATGCACTTTTTCACAGCTATCATCAAATCACAATGTGGCAAGGAATGTGCTCATAGGCCCTTTTACACTATCATCTTACTTCTTTGTGCTATGTTTTCGTATATATACCCTTCCGTCCTCCAATAAACCCAGTTGATAGTCAGCGCTTGTCTTGTCGTTGTCCCGCCTTTTTTGCGCTGTTCGCCAGTATGAATTCATACCAACTCGCCCAGATCTCAGCCTTACTAAATGCAGAAGGCTGTCGCCAATTCGCGCACTCTCTCAGGACAGGCGCCCAATGTCGCCAGAACTTTCGCCACGACAACGCTCACACCACATCGCAATTCTCTCCTGGCACCCTTGTGGTGACTCTGGATATCGTACAGAACAGGACTGTCCTCCAAAATTTCTCGCCAGGTATCACGGTCCGTACCGCGTCCTGGAGCGCACATCTGTTAATTATGTCCTCGAACCCCTCATGCAGAATCCCGATCTCCGCCGCCGCGCCCGCGAGACAGTTCATGTCCAGCGCCTGAAGCCTTAATACACCACGCCATTTTACTGTCACCGTAGGCCGCCAGGATGGCTTCTCTTCTCCTCTGGGATGATTGTAAAAAAGACGATACACATTCATGGCAAAGGCAAAGGTGGCCATGCCCTTCAGCCGCATTGCTATCGCCACGGATGTGAGCGCTCGACCTCGCTGACGTTGTACTGTTTTCGCCGCTGCTCCCGTCTTCCCAGTTCCTTTCCACAAGGCCTCGTCTTATAAAATAAGGTTCTCTATCCGCTAGCTGCCACAGGTGATTTATAAGCAATAAGACGATCGCACAAATCGTTTCTGCTTTTATCTGCAGACATTTATCTGCAGACATTCTGTAGGCTGTGAGCGGTCTGAATATATAGTTTCCGACAGATTCGTATTTATTTAGGCGGTTTAGTCTGTAGACATCGATTAGATTTTAAAGAAAAGTTCTTATCACCTTGGATCTATAGACAGTAAATGCATATCTATCAGACTTCCATTTGACTTACAACTAGACGTTATGAATACGAAATAAGTGACTTTTATTTGGGTTCCTTCTATAGACAATATACTGACTCCGAATGGACAAGTATAGAAACATTCAATGGACTTGAGTTTATAGCAGGTAGCAAACTACAAGTAGACAAAACACCAAAACAATCCCAATCAACATTTTTCTCTAGACAGGGAAAAATTTTGAATACACAAAAGGCTGAATGCTCTCACCGAACTCAGGTCTATAGACAGTCTACAGACCATTAATACCCAAATGTCTAGAGGCCCCAAATTGAGTTTCATCAATAGGCAGCCTCTAGTCTATGAAACGCCGAAAGTGTAGTAGACTTTCAGTCGACGTTAGTGTGTAAACAGTCTATAGTCTGTGTAGACAAAAGGCTAATGGAAGCCCTAACACCTGTTGTATATAGACTGTGGATAGCCTATCGGCTGTCTATAGTCTATACAGTCTGTAAAAGATTTTTATAAGGGATCCCCACTCCCCACACAAACAAAAAACAGAAAGTATATATATTGCCATGATAAGTACTCTTCTGGCGGTGCATGTTTTTAGCTTGACTTTCTGCACTAATGTTATGAAAGAACAACAAATTGAATATGCTGGCTGTAAGCAATCCTTTTTATTTCACCTCCATCCATACGACAATACTCCTGTGCGGAAAAATGCAGTGAAGTCATTGATGGCTTCCAGGGTATCAGTTTCAGAAGAGGCGATCTCCTTCCACACGCACAGCTGAATAGCAAAACGGAAAGGAAAATTCAATGTAAATCCAAAACACTGGGTCAAACAAACAATTTATTAGTTACTCACAGAACAGTGGAAAGGTGGGCAAGTTAATTTACATGTATCTTTTTCTTCGTCCCTGCGTTCTTTCACAAGCTTTTTTTAGCTATGAATGTAAAAACGGAATACATTCGCAGCGTAAATGAGCGCGAAGAGGACACATCAAAGGATACTCACTTGCGATTTTTTTTTGTACAAAGGGTGCTCCTACAAGAACAGTGGCATTACCAAGAACAACCATGCGCTTTGGGCCCAAGGTCTGCTCGAGATCAAGACGCCTCGCACTGTGACCGCGCCGCGATCCGGTCTATGAAGAACTCGCCATACATATTGTCACGGACGCCAGTAGAACGTTCTATCCCTGGCAGAACAGTACCTGGCGAGCACACTGGGCAGAGCGCAGCCGGCAGGCCCTAGCACCGAGCAGAAGAGGACGAAGTCCGGCGCTCGACAAAGGTCGAAGCAGACCGCACGGGGGCGCCGGTAGAGCGATGTCTAAACTAAGTGCGGCATTGCCCCTCCCCTCTGGAAAGGCATCGACTCGATGCCTGAAAGTGAGGGGGAGCCACGTGTGGGCATTAATAGAATCCCAGGCACTGAACGTGGTGAGAGTGGTCCTAGCGGGCATGGTATGGCTTGAGTCTTGCGACGTGCACAATTTCGGATGTCGGTGGGCGTCTGGAAAAACGAACACTCCCTTGCGGGCGCACTTCATACGTAACGTCGCTGAGTTTGCGGAGTACCTCGTAGGGGCCGAAGTAACAACGCAAAAGCCTCTCGGAGCGACCGCGCAGACGGATGGGGCTGCAAACCCACACTTGATCGCCAGGCTGGAAAATGACTTCGCGGTGACGAAGGTTATAGCGGTGAGCATCGACTTCTTGCCGCACGCAGGTTCGTTGCCGAGCCAGCCGGCGAGCAGCTTCTGCATGGCGAACGAATGCATCAGCGTCGGCAACGGATGGGCGCGCAATATCGGGCAACAACATCGTGTCCAACATAGTCACGACTTCACGACCGTGTACCAAACAAAATGGCGTGAACCCCGTCGTCTCTTGAAGGGCAGTATTGTAGGCAAACGTGACGTACGGAAGTATTTCGTCCCAGTTCTTATGGTCATCGTCGACGTACATAGAAATCATATCAGCGATAGTCTTATTGAGGCGCTCGGTTAGGCCGTTGGTTTGAGGATGGTAAGCTGAGGACTTACGATGACTTGTGCCACTGAGCCGCATAACTTCCTGAGTAAGCGTGGACGTGAACGCTGTGCCTCGGTCAGTTAGAACAACATAAGAGGCGCCATGGCGGAGGACTATGCTGATGATGAAAAAGTCAGCAATTTCAGCAGCTGTGCCGCGGGGAAGGGCTTTCGTCTCACAATACCGGGTGAGGTAGTCGGTGGCAACCACAATATACCGGTTACCCAATGATGACGTGGGAAATGGGCCCAGTAAGTCCATGCCGACTTGGTGGAAAGGAATTCTCGGCGGAGCAATGGGTTGGAGCAAGCCAGCCGGCTTGAAAGGTGGTTTCTTCCGACGTTGACACTCGCGGCAAGTGCGTACATAACGCTTGACAGCCGCAGAAAGACTGGGCCAGTAATAACGGTGACGAACTCGTGCCATCGTTCGAGAAAATCCGAGGTGGCCGGAAGGAAGCTCGTCGTGGCATGCCTGCAAAACGTTAATGCGGAGCGCTGTTGGAACCACGAGCAGGTAACCAGAGTCCGTCGGGCCGTAATTTCGTTTGTAGAGGACGCCATCTCGCAAGCAAAACGACGACAAGCCACGCGCGAATAGACGAGGCGGTAACGAGGCGGTACCCTCAAGATAATCGATGAGTGACCGCAATTCCGTGTCGTCCCTCTGGTGTTGAGCGAGGGTGGACGTGGTCAGAGCACCAATAAATAGAGGGTCATCTTCGAGGTCATCAGAGCTGGACGGGATAGGAGCACGGGACAAGCAGTCTGCATCGCTGTGTTTGTTGCCCGACTTGTAGACAACTGTTACATCAAATTCTTGCAAGCGAAGGCTCCAACGAACTAGCCGGCCCGAGGGGTCTTTAAGATTCGCGAGCCAACACAGTGAGTGGTGGTCACTCACGACCCGAAATGGGCGACCATACAAGTAGGGCCGGAACTTCGTTATCGCCCATACAACAGCTAGGCACTCCTTTTCAGTGGTTGAGTAATTCGCCTCGGACCGAGACAGCGTGCAGCTGCCGTAAGCAATCACGCGCTCAACACCATCTTGCCACTGGACGAGGACTGCACCGAGGCCAATGTTGCTGGCATCGGTGTGAAGTTCTGTGTCCGCCTTCTCGTCAAAATGGGCAAGAATGGGCGTTGTTTGTAGGCGTTTTCGGAGCTTTTCGAAGGCGTCCTGCAGTTCCTGTGCCCAGACGAAAGGCTGATAGTCTTTTGTCAGCCGTGTGAGAGGCTCAGCCAGCCTGGAGAAGTCTTGCACGAAGCGTCTGTAATATGCGCAGAGGCCAAGAAACCGGCGCGCAGCTCGCTTATCAGTGGGAGTCGGAAACGCAGCTACAGCGGCCGTCTTGTCGGGGTCGGGGCTGACGCCCTCAGGTGTCACAACATGGCCCAAAAACTTTAGCCGTTGGTACGCAAAGTGGCATTTTTCGGGTTTTAGAGATAGACCGGCTGATTGGATTGCCGTCAATACTGCACTCAAGCGTTTGAGATGTTCTTCGTAGGTCGCAGTGAAAATAACCACATCATCAAGATAGACGAGACACGAGTGCCATTTGAGGCCAACCAGGACAGTGTCCATCATTCTTTGAAAGGTGGCAGGAGCGGTACACAGGCCAAAGGGGAGCACCTTGAACTCGTACAAACCATCGGGGGTTATAAACGCGGTCTTTTCACGGTCACGTTCATCGACTTCGATCTGCCAGTACCCACTGCATAGATCAAGAGAGAAAAGTATCGGGTATGACGCAGGCGATCGAACGAGTCATCCATTCGGGGCAACGGATAAACGTCCTTTTTAGTAATCTTGTTGAGGCGACGATAGTCGACGCAGAATCGGAGAGTGCCATCCTTCTTGGCGACCAGTACAACGGGCGAAGCCCACGGGCTTGTTGACGGCTGGATAACCTCGTCGCGGAGCATTTCCTCAACCTGCCTCCGAATCACCTCCCGTTCTTTCGCAGACACTCGATAGGAGTGGTGTTGTATAGGCCTCTCGCCTTCATCCACTACAATGCGGTGTTTAGCGACCGATGTTTGCCGAACTTTAGAAGTGGTCGCAAAGCAGTCACGAAAAGAGTCGAGGATCATGTGGAGGCGGTGTTTCTGATCGGCGGTTAGGTCGGGGTTCACGTCAGTCTTAACGGGGGAGTCAGACGTCGACGCATGGCTATCGTTGATGGACAAGGCGCAGTGGGAGACTGAGTCACTAATTTCATCGAAATAGGCTATGGCGGTTGCTTGCGGCAAGTGGCGGTATTCGGCGCTAAAGTTGCTAACAAAAAGCTGCGTTCGCAGTCCGCGGAGGGAAGTAACACCCCGCGCAACGCAGACTTGTTGACTCAGCAGTAACGACAGGTTACCTTCCGCAACCCCGTGAGGCGTGCGTGGGTTGGAGCATTCCACCGTAATAAACAAACTGGAGCGTGGTGGTAGCGTGACATTGTCATCACACACGCGAAAAACAGGCCTGTCGGGCTCGCTGCTGTCGGCTATGGCACACTGAGGTGAGAACGTCACGACAAGTTCGCGGAGGTTGATTATCGCACCGTGTTCCCGAAGAAAATCAAACCCGAGGATGAGGTCCTTCGAGCAATGAGCCAACACAGCGAAGCAGGCAGCGAAGGCGACACCACGAATCTCCATTCTAGCGGTGCAGACGCCAAGCGGTGTCACCAGATGGCCTCCAGCTGTCCGGATGTGCGTTCCAGGCCAAGGTGTCAGTACTTTTCTCAGGACAAGCGCCAGACCACGATTCATGACGAAGAAATCGGTGCCGGTATCTACGAGAGCAGCCACGCGGCGGCCATCAACGATGACCGGGATTTCAGCCGAAGCTTGGTCACCTTCAGAAAAACGCTGTCTGGGGGAGGCCGGACTAGGGGATCGTTCTCGCGGTCGGGTTGGGGCGTCAAGCGGAGGCGTCTCTGTTCGTCGAAAAGTCGTCGGACTTAAGGGTCGTTCAGGTTGTTCAATTGAGGCGTCAAGCGAAGGCGTCTCTGGGCGTCGAAAGGTCGTCGCGGCGTGGGGTCGGAGGTCGGGTCGCATGCTAACGTCGGTGAGCAGAAGATGTTCGTCATTATGTCCGGTGACGGCGACCCTACCTCCGGGGGTCGCCGTCCTCAGTTTTCCCGGCGCGGGCTGGAGGACTGCCGGACGTAGGACTGGCGGGCTGGTGAAGAAAACCGTCGAGGCGACGGTGACCTGGACTGACGTTGGGCAGTGGGTGCAGGTGGGACGTTGGCCGCTAGGTACTGACCGATCTCGCGGGGTCGTTCACCATAGCGTGGTAGGGGTGCGTCAGGCGAAATGCCGCGCAGGCCAATCCGGCGGTACGGGCAGTGACGACGGATGTGGCCTGCTTCGCCGCAGTGGAAGCACAGTGGCCTGTTGTTCGGCGTTCGCCACATGTTTGCCTTCGTGACGGGTGGGCGGTCGTCTGGCAGCGCTGTCGTATACGGGAATCGGTGGGACGGCGCGGTAGGGGCAGGAGAGTAGAACGCCGGCGGTGGTGGAGCAGGACTTCGCAATGCCTCGCTGTATGTCATCACATAGGGCGCTGGCGGTTGGGGAGGTGGAATGGGCTGCACCGTGCGGCGTATTTCATCACGGACAGCATCCGAGATGGCGGTGACACTTGGAGGCTGCTCCACAGAGCGGAGCTTCTGCAGCTCTTCGCGAACGATGCTCCTCATGAGCTCTCGGAGGCAGGTGTTCTCATCCCCGGGCCTCGGCATGTGGCACTCCACAGCAGTGATGTTTGATGTACGGCCGTAGTGCGCAAACCGCTGTTGCATGGCGCGCTCCATGCCTGCCGCTTCCTTTGCAAAATCGGCGACTGTAGCCGGGGGATCGCGCACGAGCCCAGCGAACAATTGCTCCTTCACTCCCCACATCAAATGGCGCACCTTCTTGGCTTCCGACATCGAAGGATCAGCGCGGTTGAAAAGCCGGGTCATGTCCTCCACGAACATCGCCACGCTCTCGTTTGGCTGCTGCGCTCTCGATTGCAGGGCCAATTCAGCACGCTCCCTCCGTTCGTTGCTGCTGAACGTATCCAGCAACTGCAGCCGGAAGTCTTGCCAGGTGTGGATGGCGGACTCGTGGTTTTCGAACCACGTCTTGACGGCGTCCTGGAGGGCAAAGTAGACGTTCCGAAGCTTGCGCTCCTCGTCCCACAGATTAAATTCAGCGACCCTGTCATACCCGTCCAACCAATCCTCCACATCCTCAAACTTGTCACCATGAAACGATGCGGGCGAGGCGTATGAAGAAGCAGCGGTGGCGAACTCACAGATTGCTGGAAGGTCTGGCTGGCCACCGTAGAGGTCATCTTGCGGGATGGCGCGTTGAGGGGTTTGTACTCGGGGGCTAAGCCTTTCAAGCGGCGGCTTGACTTGTGGACAGGTGTCGTGTCCAGGGGGTGTGACGGAGCGCTGGAGGTTCCTGGGACCTCTTCGTACATAGACCGTACCCAGCACCTCCACCAAAAATGTCACGGACGCCGGTAGAACTTTCTATCCCTGGCAGAACAGTACCTGGCGAGCACACTGGGCACAGCGCAGCCGGCCGGCCCTAGCACCGAGCAGAAGAGGACGAAGTCCGGCGCGCGACAAAGGTCGAAGGAGACCGCACGGGGGCGCCGGTAGAGTGATGTCTAAACTAAGTGCGGCAATATTCCCACTGCATGCTACGGGTGCTGCGTAGCACGCACTTCTGGATGCCGTCCCCAGAACGTCATGGGAAAAAGGAGAGCTCGGCAGCCCTGCTAAGTAACTCTAATTCGTCAACGTGGTGGAAAAACCGGGAGGCATCACTCCGTTGCTCAACGACTGCTAGCAGCCCACACAGAAGGCATCTTTGGGTGCCCAAAATGCGGTCTGGGAAGCCAGGCACAGCGTCGTGGTCGTGTGTTCGCGGCATTTTCAGACAGACGCCTTCTTTCTTCCAGGTAAGTACTCGGTTCCATTATAGCGTTCTTTAGTTTTAATTCAATCATGTTAATTGAAAGACTAGGGTGATAATCGTGGCTGTTCGTTGTAATGTCTGCCGCGATGCTACTGTAATGCTCGCAAAATTGGGCCTCGTTTTAACTAAAGCTGCAATTCATAAGGCGCCATTTATTTTTTCAACTCTGCGCTTTATAGTTTCGTATTCATGCCGGTTCATTCTGCACATTCGTGTTTCATGGTCCACAATATAAAATCTCGAATCAAAGAGACCCGAGCTGTCACGCATACCAGGGCGCGCCCCGACTCGCTGTTATCAAGACCACGCGGCAACTTGGATACGTGAGCAGGCTTGCATCGAAGCTCTAGAGCGGCCCTCTGCTCGCAAAGGAAGCGAAATTTCACAGAAGCTGCTGCGTTTCACGGCCAGTGGTGGCACTGAAACGCAGCTGCATAGAATTAAAACCAAAGAACGAGCACGTTGCCCTTAACACTGCAATGGCGCGCTCTGATTTCTTCCGCAGCATGCTGCTCCGTCGGTCTCAACAAGTCTTCTCACAAATATGCATACATGGCCGTTAATACGCCCACGTTTATCGCAGATGGAGTCCTTTTTATAGTTGCCATCTTTGCTCGACTGCGGCGCCGCCTATAGCTGGTGAAAATTCCTACTAGGACATCGATAGAGAATGCTCGCTCTTTATGATGAAGAGCGAGAAGGATTATTTCTAAGAGAATTGCGCAGTGCTTACCGTTGTCTTTTTTCCTGTGTCTTGAAAACTTTTGGAAAAATTCAGCTGAGTGTAATAAAGAGATGTCTGCGAGAAAGAGTCATAGCACCGACTTAATTACTGCACAGTATTTGCACTGTTACTTTGACGCATTCACGATAAGGGTATGCATTTAATTTCTGATATTGCTATTGATATTGCTATTGATTGATATTGATCTCTTGCTTACATCCAATAACGAGAAAGCTTGGTACATAAGCGAGGTGTGGACCTGACCATTTAAATGAGAGAAGTTTCGAGAGGAATCAGGAGACGTGAGGTCTATGTAGTTACTATTTAAAAGAACGAAACTTCCTCAGGAAATATGACGCGTTTCTTTTTCTATTCTCGGATATCTATTAACAAATAGCATCTGCAGATTGAGATGTTGACGACAGTTATTTGCATTATCACTATGATATGAAAACTGGTTTCGGCTGCTTGTTTTTAGAGGTTCTACGCGCACCTTGCTCCACGAAACTTAACCAAGACATGGTTTACTGAATCTATAGAACTTGTAGTACTCCCGAACATGAAGAGGCCACTCACAAGAAGAATGGTGCCAGAGGTATTCTTTTCAAAGCCCAACCTTTCCTGTTCTTCCTATGCGAAGAACTTGTAGTACTCCCGAACATGAACAGGCCACTCACAAGAAGAATGGTGCCAGAGGTATTCTTTTCAAAGCCCAACCTTTCCTGTTCTTCCTATGCGACGAGCCAACGAGCTCGCATAGTCTGTCCATTCTATTTTTAATATATTAGTGATGCTCATTGCTTTACCATGACAAGGCGTGCAGCGCACGTACTGCTTCTGATACATATGTGCTATATTTGGACTAAAAAGTGAAATATCATATATTCCATCAATTCACGCTCCTGTGACGAGGAACATTTAATTCAACAGGCCCGTTCGTTTAGAATATAATCATGATTCATCTGTATCAATACGTATAACAGTAATATCGGACTGCAAGATTAAGGGCCATTTAGGTCTATGGCTCTCTCGACATCGGCCATTCTATCCTCCGGTGCGGCGGACTCTAACCAGGCACGCCAAGAGATAAGCCGAGGGCTAAAAAATTGGGGGCTGAATGGCAACGCGACAAACGAAAAGGCAGTGTTCCCAATTAGCTAAAAGGCAGGGAAAGTTAGGATAGGAGGGATTTAGCCCGAAGCGGTAGAGGTGTGGACGCGTCCGAATTGCGAGGAACTTCTTAAAACTTCAAGTAGGACGCATATTCACCTCCTAACTCGCCGGTAAACTCACCCAGAGGATTGCCGCAGCCCGGCTGCGGAAATCGCGAGCCTGGCCAGCCAGTACAGTACCAGCAATTCTGGAAGAACCAGGTATTCACCGCAGAGTGGTCATGGCGGGGTGTGTAGTTAAAAGGGCCTCTTTGAGATCATCGGTTTCACATAAACATTTAACTAGTACGTTCAACGTCGCATGTGCCACCATCTTCAAAAAAATTATTACCTTTGATAGAATTTCCGAGACAATGAGAGGCAGCTTATGTGCGGAAGAAAGGCCGAGTAACGTCAGTCAGTCGAGTTAGCGATAACAGCAACGAGAGTAAAACGAAAGGAGACGCAAATGCTGCGCGCTAACACTGCATTTCAAGATTGGAGGTGCATACCGAAGATTTATAAGCAGGCCACGACGTAAAGAAAGGTGTAATAACTGTAGAGAGCTAATGGAAAAAGGAGCCCAAATATCAACCTAGGCATTCAATGATTGTCGCTTATAGTGCTGCGAAGAGGAACGCAGCGGATTCCGGCAATGGAGTTTGGTCGCGATTTCCGGGAAGGAGCAGCTTACGAGGGGAGGGAATGCCCGTAGATATCCGTAGTGCCCTCACGATGAAGTCCCACATGTGAATGTGTTTATTCCTTTTGAAGGCTGCATTTTTAGTTCTGCGAACTTCAGCAGATATGAGCTTCAGCACTAGGACAACTGGCACGTGAATTGCATGTGAATGACTTCAATCCGCACGTGGCTTGCATGTGAAGAATGAGTTAAATCCGCTACACTAAAACGCAGATAGCGGACGACAATCTTAATCTTTTGTTACGATAATTGGCATAGCTTCTTACCGATTTCCGGACCTGTCCAACTCAGTAAGTGAGTGCTTCTACATGCGTTAAAAAAAGAGGTCAGATGAAGACTCATAGTCACATGTCAACGGACTCGAATGGATCTCCTCGCCTCTTTTAAAAGGCAGCATCGGGCAAGAAGCGCCTCATCGCGGCAGCCGACTGCTTGACCCGCTGCGCCAAAGCAAAAGACTGCCGAATGGCGCTGCTGTATAAGTGGGGGCTCAGTGGTTACGGCGCTCGGCTGCTGGCCCGAAAGACAAGGGTTCGATCCCGGCCGCGGCGGTCCCACTTCAATGGAGGCGAAATTCTAGAGGCCCGTGTACTGTGCAATGTCAGTGCATGTTATAGAACCCCAGGTGGCGTAAATTTCCGGAGCCCTTCACTACGGCATCCCTCATAGCCTGAGTCGCTTTGGGACGTTAAACCTTAAGAAACCAATAAAGCAAACCAGATACCTTTGCGGCACAGCGCCACAACTGTTCTCATCATGTATAGAGGAACTGCATTTACGTCTGTGCTTACCCAAGCCATTCTGCACCACAGGAACACAAGCACCTGGCGAACAACTGAACACCATCTGCACACCAATGCCTTACGAAGCTCTGAATAAAAGACCGCGGACGCCCTTTCTATGTGCGTAGACGCAGAACAGAAGACGTTGGACAGTAGTTTACAGCACGCGGTCTTCGCTTACAACAACGCCGTTCAGGATACAACACGGTTAACGCGATTTCAGCTTGCATGTCACCGGGAGACGACGACAACGCTGGGCAATGGAGACAACCTGCACATCGCCGCCTACCTTCAGCGGGAAGAGCAAGCAGGACAGCTTGTTCAGCTACACATTAAAGGCCGTCAGCATTCGTGCGCCGCAAACCAGAATACACGCCGACGCCCCGCGAAACTTGCACCCGACGGCCATCACAGCCGCGACACGCCCCTTCTGAACATTTCATTGCGGCTACGCCTGTCTGTGAGACGTACCGGAATATGTTACGCCTTTCTTGCAATGCTTGCACGTGTACATCCAAATACGCTAAAGACTGCAAAGTTTAGCCCTTCAAATAGGGTAACCGTAAGTGGATCCAGACATTCATTCACCGCCGCGGGCTCACTGAAAACCTTTTGGGCCGCTAATACGGCCCCTACAAAATTCTTTGTCAACTAGATGAACTGAGCAACGAGGCCTTTCTTTATGGAACGACAGCATCCCAGCGACACAGCGCACGAACAGAAGTGCTCCATGTGGGTCGCCTTAAGCCATATTAGGCTCCCAAGCGGACGCGCTGTTTTTGTTGATGCTCGAAGCCGCCGGCACGCTGCATTATGACTTTGGGGCGCCTGATGCGGCTATATCTGTCCGGAATTATTGTAATCATTTCTAGAGAGAGGTTTTCTTCATCAATTCTAGAGAGAGGTATATGGTTTTTTTTTTTTGACAACACAAAGAAACGGAACCTATGGGAATCCTCAAGGCGCTTAGCCAACCTTTGGACAAGAAGACTTGTCTTCGTCATCTTTTCGAGACGTTGGCTAAGCACCGTGAGGCTCCCCCTTCCCTGCTCACTTTGTGTTGGAATGATTGTAGTCGCGTGCTACTGTCGAAGGCAATTTCCACGCGTTATCTCGAAAGCCATGGTCAGTTTTGAATTTAGCGCGATGTAAGCTAGGGCCATTTTCGTTCTTCTTAGCTTACTGAGTTCACTCGCCGCCCCTGCTGTTATCGATTTGTTTTTGTTTCCGGCCCAGAGGTCACCCTAACAAACAGTTTTAGAGTGACAAAACGACATTGTTCGGAACTAACATCATATCTCTTATGATAATAATGCAAAAACAATCTTAGTTCTTACCTCATTCTCGAATCTGGACACAAGGCAATCAAAAACCTGAAAGGAAAGCGTGATCCGCATGTGTAATCAGCATACATTTCAACGTAGAGTAATATGAACACTGATGTAGGGTTATAGGTTTATACCGGTTAACATCCCGGAGTGACTTAGGCTATATGAGGAACGCCGCAGTGAAGGACTCCTCTAGTACACGGGCCTCTAGATTTTGGCCTCCATAGAAATTCGTTCGCTTATATAGCACTGATATAAGGAGTTCTAAATAATAACGGAGTGAAGGTGTTCACAGTGCAAGACAATTTCAGAAGAAAATATTGGAGCAATAACCAGTTTCGCAACATGTTGCTATTCCGATTCACCTTCCTTAAAACAGCACATTAGCCACTTTTTAGAGTAGTCTTGGAGAAATAAATTCGGCATAGGTGCCAACAAACCTGCTAATTAAAAGAATATTTGGAGGTGAATATGCCTCCAATATAAAGCTCGAAACGCCACCTTTCTCAGTTATAAAACAATCCCCATTGCTTCCTAACCTGGGTATGTTAAAAATTGCACTAGAGGGCGATGACCGCCAGCCACCACTATCGTTCAGCACATCTACAACTCATTTCCAGCATCACTCATTATTTATCTCACCAAATCCTACCAGTTTTAAAAAATATGCCAGAAGCTAACAGTCACTGAAACCAAGGAGCATAGGTGAACGTCCCTTTCCTTTCTTTTCCCCTCTCTGTTCCCTTCCCTTGTCTGCTCGACAGTTTGAAACGAAAAGTGAGAGAAAATAGACCGGAGTTATGAATAGGAATATATGCTGGCTTGACGCCTCAGTATTTCTCATAAATTGAAGTTCATGAATCAATATCGCTTCTTGCACAGCCTTCTGATGCTGCGAAAGTGATAGGGCAATGGCAAACTTCTGGGATGCTTAAGTAGTCTTAAGAGTGCAATGCGATAGAATTGCTAACTAAGCTGTTTGAAGTCGTAGTTTAACTTGAAATTGATATTGGTTATTTGCCACCAAATTTACAGATGGGTGCTATAGAAAGAATGACTGTCTTTGGACAGCTTGACTGGTCTGTAATTCTTTATTTCGGTAGGGAGGCAGCATCAGATAAGCATACATATACATGTATATACACATATACACATCCATATATAGCACTGAATGTGTACGTAAGTTCCATTTTTCTCACTCGCATATTCCTTAGGATGTCATTGAAAGAGATTTAAAAAGAGGGTGATATAAACACCCAGAGATTATTACATTAAAATCGCATACATGAGCCGGAGTTCCTTGCATCATGCGGAAAGTTCAAAGAGTACTGCGCTGAACGAAAATTCCTCGCTGATCGTGGATTAACGCTCGGGCTCAAGACCCAAAGCACAGCGGTTCTTGTAACGGCTCAACTATTTTCCTTTTTCATCTCGATTGCTTTTCCTCCTTTAAAGTCAGTACGAAATGGTAGCGGGATGATGTCACGACCCTGCAGACTAACGAGGAATTGTGCCGTGACGTCATCAATGCTGTAATTTCCAATCGTGGTGGGGTGTCAGAACCACTAGCGTGAGGTCATGTGGCTGTGACGACACGGTTCTATCGAGCAATTGGTATTTCGTGACACCACCTGGTTTTTCTTTAGGCGTGACCTCAAATGTTATTGCGGTAAAACAGCGCAGGCGCTGGTTGCAACACACATGGAATCCGCCAGTGCGTGCAGCGGCAAACAATGATCACGGCAGTTCGGAGCAGCGGAATATGCAAAGTGTAAAGGAACGTATATCTTTAGCAGTGTACTGGCCATGTAGTGGGGATGATGGGCGTAGAAAGTTGGTTTATTGGTTTATTGAGGTTTAACGTCCAAAAGCAACTCAGGCTATGAGAGACGCCGTAGTGAAGAACTCCGGAAATTTCGTCCACCTGGGGTTCTTTAACGTGCACTGACATCGCACAGCACACGGGCCTCTAGAATTTCGCCTTCATAGAAATTAAGCCGCCGCGGCCGGGATCAAACCCGCCTCTTTCGGGACAGCAGGCGAGCGCCGTAACCAATGAGCCACCGAGGAGGGGCGATGGGCGTAGAAAGCAAGGTGGCCTCAATTTATCATACTTTTCCTTTGGTTATTAATGCACTGTATAGTAGTTTTACGCCACACGCAAATGAAATACTTACTACACTGCAGATAACGTAGATCAAAGGCTGCGCTTCCTGTAGAAACATTTATTACGTGGATGTTTCAACCAGCAGCTATCCTTCGTCAGCAGTGTAGATGCAGACATTACCTACGTGTTTGAAAACGTTTTACTTTTTACTTTTTTAACTTCTGACCGTATGCATGAGGTACTTAAACACCGACGCTATCTGTTCTCTTATGATGATTCCATTAGGAAGGCGGCAGCAAGAAATCCTAATGAAATCTTTGGGGATCCCTAATCAACAACCGTAAATGAAGACCGCTCTAATCTCATCTTGAATTTCGCAAACAACTTTCCCGATATGAACAGAAATAAAAAAGAACAATTCAACACCATCAAAGCGAGCGATCGAGTTCCCATAATTTCCGCAGCTTACCGACAGACGGGCAAAAATTTTACAGACCTATGTAGTTCAGTCTACCATCTGTGAACGGAAGCCTATAGATTCCCTACCTTGCGCAAAGAATTGATGGGAAGTTTGCAAGCATATGGAGACCGCAACGCGGACTCAAAACGCACAGTCTAATATTAGACACTCCATTTGGGACAACGTGGACTGTGGCAGTAGTAACGTAGGGACAGGCTTCAGTGTGGCGAATGTCAAATGCAGTACATCGGTCTGACGGAGAATACTTTCTGAATTATAGTTAATAACAACCACGCGCACGCCAAGTTCCTCCTTCTCATCTCCCTGTCGAGGCACCGCCGCCAAGAAAGTCATGAGTTTAACAAACTAAAAGTTACGCTGTTACAGGGGGCTTCCGGAACACCCGTGTGTGTGATAAACGGGAATCATACTTTATTTTTAATACCGTCCAGACCGGCGTAAATGAGAACACTGGTGCCCTCTCCTTACTTGAGATGGCAGAGAATTGATGAAATTCGATGCTCAAAAAATCACCTCCAACAATGGCTACTATGGACACTCTCGAACAATGGCTACTAATTCAGCCTCTCACAGCCAACTTTGCCTCTAAGCAAAACTTGCTGTCACTCCACCAGCGAAAAAAAAAATGGGTATTTCCAAAAAATGCCAGCTCCCCTAACATGCATAGGGAAGTACACAACCCCTGACAGCGTAACCTGAGGTCATGCCAATTTGTGGGCGTGCTTCCTCAGGCCGTCTTTCTTTTCCCTCAATCATTCGTTTTATATGTTTTTATGGCTTCACCTTTCCAGCTAACGGTCAAGCGTTGGTGTTCGATCTATAATTGCAATAATCCATGCAACTTCTTCTTCCCTCTCCTGCCCCACTTTTTCCGGCTATTTTTCTAATGCTGGCAAATCCCCTTCCTTTACCCCCTCTTTGTAGGTCTTCCTTCCTAAACCGATGCGCAATTCTTGTGCCTTTAGTCCTTAGGAAGGCCTCCTTGTGGTCGAAATGTCGGTGTAATAAATACCTTTACAAATCACGTATTTCAACTTCTTACTAGGACATATATTGTTTTATTCTGCGTAAGGAAGAAAAAGATATGCGTATAACGTGGAAATGGCTTAGATGACCACGGTAGCTAATATTTATACATAATATATTGTGTGTTTAGAAAGTATCCCTCAAAAACCATTGCTGTGATGCACGCGTATCTTGCTTATTTGAAAGCACAAAGATCGTTTTAGTTCAGGTAAGGAACGTTAAATCAGCCAAATAAGTTCACCACAGAAGAAATAGATACTCACCGGCTTCATCGTCTTGCTTTCGGCGGAATCCCTGCACATGTTGTAATAGCTGCACGTTACCATGACAAGCTGCCGATAGAAGGTGGTAGTAGACGCAATGAAAATTAGTTTTACTGTCAATTAGTCGCGCGTTGTGTATCATTCAAAAAATTAAAAACAGACCTTTAGACAAGATACGATGCACTCCTTAAGTCCTGAAGCGCTATGGATGTGCGAACTGTAGCTAGAAAAAGCTAAAAAAAGGCGTCCTCAGTCAAAACTTGCGTTGTTTTTTTTTTTGTATTAAACATAACATAAATCCATGGCTTAGTATTAAAATGGACTGAAGGACGTGAGAGAACGCTTCTTAAAAGCAGCAGCAAAGAAAAACAACGGAGTGTCGCTTTTCAGCTTCGTGCCAATTATTTCAAAATTATTAGAATACTCTACAATTAATGCTGTCCTTTATGAATATTCCCTATATTTTCACTATTCACTATATTGAATGTTCACTATATTTTGAATATTCACTATATATTTTGTGCGGCGAATCAAACTAATATTGAATAGTCGGTATTAGAAAATTCTGAATGTTCGCACACCCCTAATGCCTATGCGAATCAGCAAGCGTTGATCACTGGCACGATGAGGATGAACGGCCGTAACTTCTGCTTGCAAGTAACTACTTAGTGTATCACTTCAAGAGACATATGACCGACAACTACCCGATGGCAAAATTCTAAAAAATACAAGAATCGATGGTTTCTATGCACATACCCGAATCACATGCTTGCATATTTTCTAAAGACATACGCAGATAATTACAAATGCACTTAAGTATATATACACTTATACGTAATTATGGCCCGTCAAATATGTGGTACTCCAATGAAGCACATTTAAGTATGATCAAGCAAGCAAATTGTAACTCAACTGTACATTATTTAAGTTGTCTGAAAAAACGGTATCTCGTAACAGCATTCTACGAAAACGCCCACGTTCATACCTACCTTGCGAAATTTTTCTGCTTGTATAGTTTTTGCATGAGCCAACAATTCCTTCCTGCACCTTCGCATCACGTCTCCAAACAATGATTTTGCTTTCAAAAGCCGCGGTCCAAGCGCTGCGTTCACAAAAAGTAAAAACAAAATGGTTTATTACAACACCAATCATCGCTCTATTGTCTCGCAACTGAGAAAAATTACGGAAGGCACTTAAGACTCCTTACGGGCTTTAAATGCGCAGGCCTTGTCTGATCGTGAGCTCTGTTGAGAGCTTAATTAAAAATTCCTTTCTTTCTAATGGCATGCCTAATTAGTAGCATACAGCCGCCGCAGTGGCTCAGTGGTTAAGCGCTCGGCTGCTTACCCGAAAGACGTGGGTTGTATCCCGGCCGCGGCGGCCGAATTTCAATGGAGGCGAAATTCTAGAGGCCCGTGTACTGTGCGATATCAGTGCACTTTGAAGAACCCCAGGTGGTCGAAATTTCCAGAGCCATTTAATATGGCGTACATCACAGCCTGACTGGCTTTGCTTGAAAAGAGTACCTACTTGCGCGAAAGACGGGACGAAAACAAGGAAACACAAACGACATGTACGTACTCCTTTCAAGCCATGAACCAACTCGCCCAGATTAGAGTTTTAATTGACTGGCTTTGGGACGCTAAACCCCATAAACCTTGAACCAATCATTAGCATACGGTCCTAGGGCAACGCGTACACTAGGTTCACCTTTATTCGCCAGCGAGCAATGCGGTCTGGTGGCGTATAGGTTGCGCGCTCGCCTCGCGGTCTGAAGGAACTTCGTTCATTTCCCGGCACTTTCGTAAGGAATTTGATCTTGCTTTGCTGTGGTTGTCACTATCATATAGTCTTGTTTGGTCGTTATGCGATAGCATGGTGACGTCACTGAAGGATTTTCGCACCTGTGCTGTTAGTGAACGCCGCCGAGTTTCGTTGCGGATGAGCCATGAATTGTTACATGGCGGCCAGCCGTAGAATAAGGCGCGATGAGCAAGAGATTATTAAATAGCCGCTGGCCTAGAGAGCAAGCGCTCCGTTAATGATGATAATGATGATGTCCTCAGGCTTATGGCAGCTCTCCGTTCGGCGCCACTGCCAGCTTCATCTTTTTCGTTACACTAACCAGGGCCACTGAGCGATTGTCCCAATTGATGACAGAGACGTGCGAAATGATGATGGGATTGAGAGAAGGGTCGAGCAGGAAGGAGAAAGTGGTGAAGTTCTGGCCACCACAATGAGAGATATGAGCGAATGAGGCCCTGTCCACCAAGCTTCCGGGGCGTAGGTTGCCAGGAGCCTATGGTCGAGGCACCAGGACGCGCCGGACGGCAGGGCAGGGTAACGCTGTCTTGACATGTAAGCGGTGTTTCTGGTGGGTGGAATTGGTAGGTCGGGTCCTGATTACTATAAACGATTACTAGGCAGTAATGAAACATCAATACTAGATAATAATGTTACCTACTACTTAAAGCGTTCAGTTACTTAAAGCGTTCAGATACTAAAGACATAGGACGGTAGGTTAGTAATATTATGCGGTCTCCTCTCTTAAAGACAGGGAAACACTCTAGGGCTCTTCCACTGAGGTGAAAGTACTGATGGCAGCACCGATTTTAAAAAGAGCAGAACAAGAAAGTTCCCAATGATTTCGGCGTAGCACCGCAAAAGAATTCGGAGAATAAAAATTTGCGGAGATGTTTTAGTCTTGAATTCTAAAGGCAAAGCAAAGACACCAGTGCAACCGATAACGATCACTTCCGATGCTGGGAAACGCACTTCGTTTTTGCGCAGCTAGTTATTTGCTTCAGAGGATGTGGTGTGAAAGTATGTAATAAATTTTTATGCAGTGTTTTGGGAACACGTAGCTTTCTTTTCGCCGACTGATATTTCTGCAACATTATTGATATCGCAGCAATGAATACACAATCTTACTCGCACCATTTTTAAAGAAACACGGCAAAGTCCTTTTGAAATAATCACCTTTTCATTTTTTTCTCATTTTCAATGTTTCGAAAAAAAAATAGATTGGTGGCTATTTGTTTTTACTCGTTGCGTTCCTCGCTTGAGGTGAATGACATTCCATTTAATCTGAGGGGTGCCTTTAAGAATTTTTTTTCTCTAATTTAGCACCTTGACAGTGAAAGCGCTCAAAAGGACAAGGACGACAGAAAAGGAAAGACATACAAAGCGCTTTTCTGTCGTCCTTGTCCTTTTGAGCGCTTTCACTGTCAAGATGGAAAACCAACTCGCCCACTCAATTCCATTATTCTATTAATTTAGCACGCTGTCATTTATATAGCATTGATACTGCTCGCTCGCGGGCTTCTAGTGCGTGGAGGCCTTGTGAAGGCTGGCACTACTGGATGTGGTTTGTAGTGGGTGCCATTTCTGCAGGGTGAAAGTGGGCGGGTATGGGATTGGGAGGTGGATCGAGGGTTGCGTTGGGTGGCCGGGCAGCCCCCTAGCCAAGGGCTTTCGGTAGGTAGGTGGCATATGGTTGGTGCTTCGGAAGGTGAAAGACTCAATGTTCGAGGCCTCACAAAGAGAATTCCGGCATTTTCACCGAGTGCCACTGCTACTGTTATCACATTAGAACTATGCTTTACTGTGTTAAACCAGTCTGAACGGTATTCCATCAATGTGAGACACTTCCTTGATATGAATACCTCCTAGCCATCTCTTCCTTGCATTTTATTTGTATATAAAGACTGTGCAACATTTGGTAGTTATCTGCGCCATGGTTACCAAATAATACATTAAGTTATATGAAGCATTACTTACGAGGAAGCTGCGTATTGCACGAAGAACTGCTGTCCAGAGCGCAAGTTACGAAGAGCGCAATGACCACCAGCGGAGCGATGACGCTGCTCCGCCAGGCCTGCATGCTTCTTCAGGGAGGCTTCCAATGCGTCTGAAAGTTTCCATTACACAAAGATACTTTATTTACTCATAATTGATACCCTAGCAACACCTTATACAGGGTTAGAAATATTGCAGCACTGAGGTCGTTACATTTGCTTCTAACTGTTTAGAGACCTGAGCCACTGCCTCTTCTCCCTTCTTTCGTGTATAGACCGCGTAGCCATTTCGAAATTTTAAATACAGGATTCTTGACGCATCTGATAAAAACATTGGCATGCGGGTTTTGTTTTTGTCCCTTCAGAACCCTAGATATACCGGGTGTTTTTTTTTTTTGAAGGTCCTAAATTTTTAAACAAAGGTAAATTGCTTTAGATTTATTTTAGCACTGGGGCTATACTGGAGGCTACGGCGGGCGCGAGGCAAGATGAAAACTGCTTTAATTAGTTCGCTGATTAACTAAATATGTCAATGAACTTTTCTAGTTTTTATTTGAGGGGTTTTGTTGTGTTCGCAGAATTGGAGATCGTCCTCCAAACAGTCCAACCGAGAAAAAACAATTTTAATTAAAAATTTTTCACGCATGTTGCGAGGCGCTAAAAAGTCACCCTGGTAGGCATCTTCACACCGTAACTCAGCTGCGGTGAGCGCCTCTGACGTAGTTCGCTTCGCCCTGCGCTTTGCGTCACACAGCTGATATCACCTGAAGCCTGGGCGGGTGGCCTGCGCTATCGCTGCTTGTTTCGCGTCGCTCCGCGGTCTCACGGAATGCCGCGTTGAAACAAAAACGCACTGACACAAAGCGCAGGACGGAGCGAGCTACCTCTGAGGCGCTCACAGGCGCTGTGTTACAGTGTGAAGCTGCCTACCAGGGTGACTTTTTCTCGCTTCGTAACACGCGCAAAAAATTTTTTCATGAACATTTTTTTCCTTGGCTGGACTGTTTGGAAGACGATCTCCAATTCTGCAAATACAACATATCCCCTAAAATAAAACTATAAAAGGTAATTAACGTATTCAGTTAATCAGCGAACTCATTAAAGTAGTTTGCCTCTTACCTGGCATCCGCCGTAGCCCTCAGTATAGCCCCAGGGTTAAAAAAAATCTAAAGGAATTTACCTTTCTTTAAAAATTTTGGACCTTCTAAAAAAAAACACCCGGCATTCCTGGGAACGGCTAAGATTTAAAAATCAGGCTAGCCTCTACTTGTCCGAGTTGTGAGTAATCGAATTCTGCAGGGCCATTGACCTCGACGCAAATGCGATAGCGGCCTGCCAGCCCATACCAAATTCCGGGCCCAACATGGAACAAAGACCACACAACACTGCATCGACCGGGAGACAGCGAGACTTCCTCTCCGCAGTCAGCCAGCAATGTTGAGTTGCTAATATTTTTGAGAGCCTAAGTGAAGCCTGACGCTCCTTTCGCCATTTCCAGGGTGAGTTCTTCAGCAGCATCAATAGTAATCGTCATTCGCAGTCGTAACTCTGTCCTCCATGCAGCGATCACAAAATATCAGGAGTCCAAGGCGTGCTAAAAGGGCCGTATTTGCTGTTCGCTCGCTTTGAGAATAGTATCCGCCTTTTTCTCACGAGTGTGCAGCACCAATGAATCGCCTTGTGACCTAATTACTACACCTCTTAAGCACAGAACCGGAACTTTGCGTTCTTCAGCCTTAGGCCTGTCGTGCTCAAACAACGCAAACACTGCCCAAGGTGTCAAGCATGCTTATGTTGCATTGTCAGCTAAAGTAGACACATGCTTCGCACCTGGATAATGAACGATCTCATGTGGTGACGCGTGGACCTCTGATGTCTACGCAGGCCCCCATGTTGATTAAGTGGGCAATCGCAAATTCGACTTGGCCCCGTAGAACCGCCATCTGGGTGACCTGCCCTCATTTTGAAATGAAAAGCGGAATGTGCGCCGCCCTACATTAACTGCTTGTATTGGCCCCAACGTTCACCGATCGAGATGTCTGTGAGCCGCCCACTTGATACCCAGATGGGCCCCGTTGCAGAACCCGCATTGATCGCACAGGAACTCGGATGTGCTGCCGACACCAGACACATAGCCCCCCCCCCCCCCCCCCTTTCCCCTCTTCATAGTCCACTTTGTGCTACATGGGGATTCGTTATGGGACGACAGATCTGGAGTGTGTAGGCGGCTTCGTTACTCTACTGCGTGGTCTTCTGGTTGATGAGTGAGTCGATATATGTCAAGGCCTTGTGGAGGGTGGATGTCGTCGGTGAGTTGAGGTAGCTACGTGGGTGGGTCCTGGTCTCTCCTCAAGGGGATCTGGAGATTGGTAGTAGGTGGCGAACACCGGTGAGGTCTGAAGGTGAGTGGAGGAAGCCGCTCTGAAGGATGGCGGCTTCAATCCTTTGCTCTCGAACGCCAAAGGCAGAATTGTCTGGCGGGTGGCTTAGATGAGGCGTGGAGGTCAGTGTGTGGGTGGGCGGTAGGCCCCTCTTATGGCTTCTTTTGGGTGGCGGCTTATGAAAAGTGGACTGGGTAAGTAGGTGTCGCCTCTAGAGCGTGAACGGTGAACGCGCCATTCCTTTGCTCTTACAAGGCAAATGCGGCTCCTCTCCTTTCATGTCGGCATTTTGGATATCCGACATACTACTACTGCTGTTGCAGTAAAGCTGATGGGCGATCACATCAACCAATGCGGCGTCGATGCGAAAGCATATATCTTTTGCTTTTCGCTTTACATTTATCGCTTTTCTTCTTGGTCTTTTAATTTGATTTCGCCCTTACTTTTCTTTCCGCTTTTGAGTGGGCTTCTAGGAATAGAGGCTTCTTGAGGGTGGGACGGGTGCAGGCTTCCTAAAGGGTGGACGTGGATGAAAGTGGAGGTGTACAAGTGTAGGGTTTGCGGGTTAGTTGTTGTCCACTCTCCTTAAATCAGCTGTAAAGACGAAGGCAGGTGAGGACACACATGGCGCTAACTGGCAGCTACGTTTATTGCAGAAGTTTACGTTACTACATGCGTGGTTTGATAAGTGACACGCGGAAAAAAAAGAAATTACCGACGATTACGTTACTTCCTAATGCGACATTTGAGCGCAGCAAATAAGCTGTTTCACCTTTTCGATAGATTGAGGCAAAGAAATCGAGCAACGCATGTATGCGCTATCACAGAATTTTTTTTTAGCAGACGGAGGACTTCCATCGGTCGTCTCGCTCATGGCTCAGAAAGAACTGGCAGATAATTTCGCAGTGGCGAACGGCAGCGGCAATTTCGGCTCGGGCGGTGCACATATACAGATCCGCCGCCACCGATCTGGCTCTCTGATTGCCACCGCACAGGGCGAACGGCAGCGGCAATTTCGGCTCGGGCGGTGCACATATACAGATCCGCCGCCACCGATCTGGCTCTCTGATTGCCACCGCACAGGGGTTGCATTGGAGGAGAAGCGAAGAAAGGAATTAAGTTCGAGCCGGCGCTTTGACAACCGGAGACTCGCAGGAAGAGGGGGGAGGGGGGCGGCGTGTACACCCAGCGGCAAACGATGGGGGCAGAAGCGCGCGCAGCAAGCGGACAACACGATAAAGGGAGGAGGGAAGAGATAGCAGCGACTGACTGATGCCGCTGACGCCGATAGTGAGTCAACCCCAGCTGCGGATGAAAGGGGGGCGGAGCTGGTTACGAGGCCGACGACAACGCCGACGACGACGCGAAACCCAGGAACGGACGCCAAAGAGCTGCGCTCTAAAAAGTACAATAGCAAGAAAGAGAATTGATTCTAGTCGCTTTTTGCACGTCTTGTCATTACAAAAGTTCCTACCCTGTCCACTCAAGGGAAGGGGATGCTGAGACAGTGGTCACCCATAGATATGGTGCTTGGTGTTTCAATGACTTTGGGAAGTGCTTAAGTCCTTGCTTTTTTGTAGGCCCAGCACTTATTCAAAACAAGGTTGGATGTTTTGGCGTATCATTGCACATTCTGAGCAGTCTGACATTCTGATGGGTGCAGTCTATCGATTTAACCACAACATTTTAGTCTTCCCGCAATATACGCAACTACCTGTTTGTCTCGCATATATTTTTCCACAAGGTAGTGGAAGTTCGTATACTATTCATCCGGTGTGGTTTGAAAACCTGTTCAGATGTTTTGTCGTATATGCATCACTTCCGACATCCTACTTGACTACACTTTCGCTTAGCACTCCTCTAGTCCATCCCTCGCAAACTACCCGGAACGTACGCAGGTATCTATTGCTGAGTGCTTGTTTACGCAGGAACACAAATACGAAGATGGTCGCGACATAGAAACCTTGAAGAAGCAGGAAGTAGTACCAATGTTTCCCTAAATGCATGCATTGTCCCACAGCCTAAAGAAGGTAGCCCACTGTTCAGGGGTTCGACAAGTCTTTACTGCTCCTTACAAAATTGCTTATGCTTAACCGCATTTGAAGTCCCATGATGGTGCCAACTGGTGCATGTAAGTGGAAATATCACAACAGATCTGGAGACTGCACCGAAGGACTGGTATACCAAATTCCACTGCCTGTGACAAAATCTATGCGTGACAAACAGGGCATTATCCTGATTATACGTTATGGGAGCAGAAAAAAAGAGATGGTCAATTTCTAAGCCCTCAACCTAACGCATCACTACTCATAATGGACAAAAGAAAACAAAAAAAATGCGAACCCATGTTTAACAAGTGTCGGACCTACAAAAGAAGCAAAGAACGTACCAAGAGGGAAATCACTGAGCACGAAGAATCTTAGCTCTAGTTGACTTCGGCGCCAGCACCCTTTATCTTCCATTATCAAGGAAGAACCCGCATACTTAGCAAGGCGTGAAAAAGGTGATTATCGTTAGTTTTCTTTCTTGCACGTAGTAAGTTTTTTTCATCTTTCGCTGTTCAAGCATTGTACGTACACCGGGTTTTTCTGCGAACTTTCAAAAATTTTGAAATATAGCCTTTGCAGCATAAAAATATTGTTTTTGCGGCATATTATTTACCAGTGTTGGCGGACACTAGAAAACCGGTGAATCGTCTTATGCAGTAAGCTGGTCAACTAATTTTCAGTAATTAAATTTTAAATAGTAGAGTCAGGCGCCTAGTTGCAATGAGAGATTTGCAGCCAGTGGTTAGTAATAGTCATATCAGTTTTTAGAATTTCAAAAACGCTATTACTCGTGGCGCTCTGGGTGGACAAAATTTGGCTTTTTCGACTAATCACGTGCTCTGGAGGGGTTTCTTTGTCTGAATGCTTTCGAAAGCGCATGCATTTTGAGTGGAATTGGCGGCACCGACCGGATACCAAAGCTCAAACACTTCATTTTTGTCGTACAGGTTGTTCTGTGGCCGTCCAGCCTCATCACCAGCACGGACGCGCATGTGCCGTTGGAAGACACTTTATCGGCGGTGGCATCAAAACAGCTCCTTTTCCACGAAGATACATGTAATCTGCACTACAGCGAAGCAAGCCCGGAGAGCCGCTGTCACCGAGCTGCTGCTGGAACGTCAACGGAGCCACGCCTACGCGGGTATATAACCAGGATCCCGTCAGCTGGACACTTCAGTGGATTTGGTGGCACCCACCGGATACCAATGCTCAAACACTTCATTTTTGTCGTACAGGTTGTTCTGTGGCCGTCCAGCCTCATCACCAGCACGGACGCGCATGTGCCGTTGGAAGACAGTTTATCGGCGGTGGCATCAAAACAGCTCCTTTTCCACGAAGATACATGTAATCTGCACTACAGCGAAGCAAGCCCGGAGAGCCGCTGTCACCGAGCTGCTGCTGGAACGTCAACGGAGCCACGCCTACGCGGGTATATAACCAGGATCCCGTCAGCTGGACACTTCAGTGGATTTGGTGGCACCCACCGGATACCAATGCTCAAACACTTCATTTTTGTCGTACAGGTTGTTCTGTGGCCGTCCAGCCTCATCACCAGCACGGACGCGCATGTGCCGTTGGAAGACAGTTTATCGGCGGTGGCATCAAAACAGCTCCTTTTCCACGAAGATACATGTAATATGCACTACAGCGAAGCAAGCCCGGAGAGCCGCTATCACAGAGCTGCTGCTGGAACGTCAACGGAGCCACGCCTACGCGGGTATATAACCAGGATCCCGTCAGCTGGACACTTCAGTGGATTTGGTGGCACCCACCGGATACCAATGCTCAAACACTTCATTTTTGTCGTACAGGTTGGTGGCAAATACTCTGTTTCCTCAGTTAGAGACAATGATGTAACCCTCACGGTGCTACCAAGTCCACAATTTCTCCTGAGCATGCTTTGTGACTGTTATAGTGTCATTAGGCTTTTACTGTTGACATCCGGTGACATTGAACTCAACCCAGGCCCTAGCTCTGACTCTGACGGACATCTTAGCAACGAACTACTCAAAAAGATTCTGAAAGAGCAAGCAAAAACAAACAAAACTTTGCAGGAGTTAGTTACAAACCTAAAACATGTCGAGAGAACGGTTGATAATATGAGGTTGAGAATTGAAACAATTGAAAACGACTTAGGTAGGTTGAAGAAATGCGAAGAAAGACTTGATGAAAGTGAAAGACTATACAGTAGTACGAACAAACACATTCACGGTATAACAGCAAAAATAGATGACTTGGAAAACCGAAGTCGACGCAACAACTTAGTGATTTACGGTGTGACCGAGAAACCGGAGGAAGACGCTGAATCACTTGAGGAACACGTTAAGCAAGAAATCTTCAGAGACAAGCTGGGCATCGAAGTGAAATCGGCCGAAAGAATTCACAGGATAGGTAATCCTAAAGGCAAAACACCACGTCCAGTCATAGTTCGGTTATTCAATTCCGCAGAGAAAACAGATTTCATGTCAAGCTGTTTCAAACTAAAGGGCTCTAACATTTCCATATCTGAAGATTTTTCAAAAAGGGTACGAGACTTACGCACTAAGCTATGGCGCTCATCGGAGCGCGAGAGGGCGGCTGGGGCGAAGGTGTCGCTTTCCTTTGACAAGCTAAAGGTCAATGGCAATGTTTTCATTTGGGATGAAACGCAACAAACCAGGGTCGAAATAACAAGAAGGGCCGATGATGCAAGGCACACCCAGCCTAACTCAACTCCAGGAGCAGCAAGCTCGAACAGCAATCATATCTGACCGACCAAAACCAAAACGCTAAGAATCCTGTCATTCAATGCTAGAAGTATAGTAAATAAGTTAGGTCACCTCGAGCAGCTAATTCTGGGACACCATCCTCACATCATAATTATAACAGAAACATGGTTACAAGCAGGGGTACGTGATTCGGAAGTTGTCCCATCAACATATAAATTGCTACGTAAAGATAAAGGTTCGCGAGGGGGTGGTGTAGTTATAGCTATTAAATACACCATAAAATATTCAGTCCTGAAGGGTATTGATGACCATGAAAGTGTGTGGTGCAAAATAATATATTCCGGTAAATGTATATTACTGGGAGGTGTGTATCGACCCCCAAGCGCCCCGCCAGATTATCTTGAAAAAATGAACGATTATCTCTCCTAGCACACTAACTCAAGATCTAAGTTGATTTTATCGGGGGACTTTAACTTGCCATTGATAAATTGGGCGGACTTTTAACACGACGGAAAAGATGCCCAAAGCGCGGAAACGCTTTTATTTACAGCATTTAGTTTTTCCTTAGATCAGCTGGTTACCGATGACACCCGAGTTATGTCGTCTTCCTCTTCACTTCTTGATTTAATTTTTGTTAGCAGTACACTTCCAGGGTGTTCAGTGCGTATCGAAGACGGCATATCTGACCACAAACTGCTAGTATTGTCATGCCCCATATCAGTCACTTGCAAAAAGAAAAAAAAACACTGCCAACCTTTGTCAAGGACTATGAGCGTGCAGATGACCCTGCAATTCTAAATGCACTTGAGAACAGCTTTGCCGAATTCAGCGCACTGATCGATGTGCGTGAACTATGGACCTGTTTCAAAAACATTGTAAATACTTGCGAAAAGAGATACGTTCCGCTTCGAAAAAAACGCATAAACAGGGAGTACCCGTAGATAACGCGCGAGATAATTCAACTGAAAAGAAAAATAAAACGACGGCGTAAAAAAGGAAACAAGAATGACATTGCAAGACTTGTTAACTGCTTACAGAGCAAAGTCCGAGATGAAAAAACTCGCTTCTTTGATTTGACGCTGCCTTCCTTCATGGCCCACAGCCCTCATAAGTTTTGGCGCTACTTATATGAAGAACAGTCAACTGGTTCCATCATTACAGATTTCAGCGACACTATGAGTAAACCTGATGACATTGCAAATGAATTCATTAAGTTTTTCCAATCCGTTTTCACCAGAACAGCCTCTCATGCTTCTCTACCCGCATACACAATCAAGGAACCCATGACAGAACTAATCATTAGTGAAACTGGAATCCTTTCTCTTTTACAAACACTTAACACAAAAAAATCTCCTGGCCCTGATTCCATCTCAAACACATTTTTAGCCCGATACGCTGACTGGGTGTCTAAATACCTGCATAAAATTTACACATCTTTACAAACACTCGTAATTCCAGATGACTGGCACTGTGACAAAATAATTCCTATACACACGTCGGGTTCTAAAACTGAACTGAATAATTATCGTCCGATATCGTTAACAAGCACTAGTTGTAAAATGAATGCACACATTATATTTAAAGCCATAATCTCATATCTAGAAAATAATAACCTCATTTATGAAAAACAACATGGTTTCAGAACAGGGCTTTCAACAGTAACGTAGCTTCCTGAAATTACTCATGACATCGCTAACACAATTAATGAAGGCTACCATATAGATGCTATATTCTTAGACTTCTCTAAAGCGTTTAATGTTGTTCCTCACGATGACCTTATAACAAAATTACTATCTTTTGGCATTGATCGCAACATTGTATCATGGATTTCCTGCTATTTGCAGAACAGAAAACAATGTGTTAAAATAGGTGAATACGTTTTGCAAAACCTGGACGTGTATTCGGGTGTACCCCAGGGATCAGTACTTGCGCCTCTTTTGTTCCTCATTTATATAAATGATATTCATTACTGTGTTAGTTCATCGATCCAGCTTCGCCTTTTTGCAGACGATTGTGTCGTATATATAGCCGTAAAAAAATCTGACGATCAAATTCTCCTTAACAATTCCCTAGAATAAATCCACGCTTGGTGTATGACCTGGGGAATGAAACTTAACGCAGATAAGACCAAAAGCATCACATTCACTAATAAGAAGCATCCTCTAAGTTTTACATACACACTTGGTGACACACAGGTTAAAAAATATGATCAGGTGAAGTATCTGGGGCTCATCCTAACATCTAACCTGCGTTGGGAGCCCTACATCAAATCCATTTGTTCTAAAGCTGAAGGTAAATTACGTTATTTAAGGAGAAAGCTCCGTAACACGCCGGCCCATATTAAACTCAGTGCCTCTAAAACCCTTATAAGACCTACCCTAGAATACGCGGATATAGTCTGGAGCCCCCATCCAAAAAGTTTAATCAACAAATTAGAGCGCATCCAAAAACTAGCAGTGAGGTTTGTCTATTCAAAGTATTCACGCTAAACTAGAGCTACCAGTGTAATAGTTCAGTCAAATTTACAAAGCCTGTCACAGAGAAGAATCATTTCAAGATTAAAGATTTGTTCCAACTTCATCACGGTCACTTCAAAATAACCAATTCACAATACCTACACCCGCCATTCAAACACTCGTTTAGAACAAGCCATAGTAAAACACTTCGACAACCAGTCAGCCGTGTAAATGTCCACAGGTACTCCCTGTTTCCAGATGCTGTATCACATTGGAATAAATTACCTGAAGATGCGGTGAAGCGTACGTCCGTGGAACTATTTCTTAATTATATCGAAAAAATTGACTTTTCTGTTTAATTCTCTTCTACTCTTTTTGTGTTTGGGTCAGAGAACATCTCCGTATTTTTGAATTTTTGTTTTTACTCTTTGATCAATGATGCATTGTAAACACTCCTGCATGGGCCCTAAAAGGGCCTGCAGTATGTTCAAATAAATAAATAAATTTTCCCCCGACAAAACCAGATTTCGTCGAGCTACAGGGACAAGGTTAATTGCGTTTTCGAAGATCTAAAAACTGATACGGCTATTACTAACCATCGGCTACAAATCTCTCATTGCAAGTAGTCGCCCAACTCTATTAGTTAAAAATTTAATTATTAATAACTAGTCAACCAACTTACTACTTAAGACGATTCACTGGTTTTCTGGTTTCCGCCAACATGTGTAATTCTAAGTCACAAAAGCCATATTTTTATCCATAAAAGCGTATTCTTGCAAATTTTTTAAAGTGTTCGCTGAAACACCCGGTATACACACTTAAATTTGAACAATAAACGTAGTTCGAAGCCAGCGCCACGTGGGTCCTCATATGTCTTCGTCTGCACCTTTTACGCTGTTTTAAGAAGTGGAGGCAGGTGCGTAGGTGGTAGAACTCCTCATGCGTTTCTAGTGGAGGTAGGGGGGGGAGTTAGACAGTGGAGGTAGAGTTCGTTGCGGTGCAGTCTGACGTCAGAGGGGTGGAGGATTCTAGAGGGGGCTGGGGATAGAGGTAGATAGATGCACGGGTAGGTGGTGGGCTCCTCTCATGGGCTTCTCGTAGGCTGAGGCTTCTGTATGTTGAGGTGGGGTGCGGAGGGTGATAGAGGGTAACTTTAAATGGGGGCAGTTTCCCACCTTTGCCCTCAGACGCCAACACCGGAACGATCTGGAGCGTGGAGCGAGCGGGTGTGTGTATGGGTGAGTGGTGGACTGCTGTCATGGGCTTCTGGTGTGAGGAGGCTTCTAGATTGGAGGTGGGTTTCGTCACGCTGCTGCGTGGCCTTAAGGAGAGTGAAGACAGGTCAAGCCTTTGTGGAAAGCGGAGACGGGCCGCGGGCTGTTCTCATGGTCTTCTGGACGGTGGGGTTGGGTGGCGGGGGAGGGGGGGGAAGCCGGTTGGTAAGGTGGGTTCAGGGTGGCGCCTGAGGAGGATGGACGCTCCATTCTTTTGCTGACACACATCGCCGCCCGAATGACGGGCTACGCTGGGTGGAATTCGGTTGGCTGGTGGGCGGCTGTCATGGGCTCCTGTTGGGTGGTCGTTTCTTGGTGGTGGCGGTTGGCGACTAGGTGGTGCTGCTGGAGGGTGCACGTTTGATTGCTCTGCTCTCACACGCCAACCTTTGCTGTCATTTGCTGTCAGAAGCCGATCTCATGACTTCACCGAATCGCACTGCTACTGCTGTCGCAGTAAAACAACACCTTCAAGGATTCCGTCAGAATTTACACCGTATGTTAGCAATTCATACGATGCATCGTTGTCGTATGCTTTGACTGTGGTCCTTGTAATCACCGCTTGTTATGTTGTTTCCAGAACGATGTGCTACGTAGACGAGCTAGTGCGTCGTCTGCGGTGCGTCTGAAAGGAAAGGAAACTGGGTGGGCCTTAAAGAATTCTAGTACTGCTCTGTATAACAGTCATATAAATGTAAACGCAAATGTAACCTGCCATTTCTCCACAAAATGTTTCGCATGTTTAGCGAGCAGCGCTAAAAAGACAGCAGCCTTGGTGCAATAACCGCAGCGACATAGCCACCGGAAGATCAGATCAGTCACTCAAATGGATAGTGCAATGCCGCTACCCAGAACGCTGTATTGAGTAAGATGCAGGTTTTGTTCTGTCGCTCTCCTGTTCTTTGCAATATCTGCGGCATGAGGGGCGTTGCTGGCCATATTTTGGGCTAATTACATGCTCTCTAGACTATTTCTTTATTTTCCAGTCGATAAGGTTATCGCTATTACTCCAAAACACAGTTCCGCTCTTTGTTAACGCTATGTTTCGAGAATATTTCGCATGTTTCGCTCTACTGCTTTCGAAGTTTATGAATGACACATGTTCCTGTTAGGTTAGCGGTCAGGTTACATGTGCTAACTTAAGAATTTCTGCCTATGCATTTCCCGATGTTGATAGCGTCATACTGATTCCTCTCTTTTGTCCGACTACCTCCTCAGTGCTCGGGCGGGGATAACGTACTTGCCTTTTATAACTCCATTACTTTACAACCGGAGCTGTTCGCTCATCAAGTGGCAGAAATACGGTTGTTTTTTCATACGTCGTGTCTGCAATCGGCTCTATAGTGTGGCTTTGACCTGCCCCTACACTGAAAAGCAGTCCAGGGCAACAAAAATCTGGGTATCCTAAAAACCTTACCGTTCCTACTGCATCTTCAAACTTGCTTCAAACTCTTCTCTCACTTTGCATGCAGGGCTCCTGTCACTCTGCATTCCACCACCACTGTTCAGTTCTGTTGCCTGTCATTGTACTCCTTTCCTTTAGCACAGACGGCCACAAAGCACAAGGCAAGGGACATTTCCCTATACCTTTGCAGTGAAGAGTGGGCGCAGTCTTATCTTGAAGACATTCAAAACAGCACTTAGCAGTGCAGGTTATGCAGTACGTATATGTTTTGCGCAAGGCATGTACCGAAAGATATATTCCGAGTATGTCCAGAGCCTGAATTGTTAGAGGTGCCCTGAAACACCTTCTGAGAAGAGTACATAAACTAGCTCAATCACTGCACTTTGCTGTCGCGAACACGTACTCCAAATAACGCACCTAACCCACAATTAGGCTCAAAAGTTGGCGAGCCCTTTCCGCTGACTTCTACACTTACTTGCGCCTTCCTCCATTTGACGCTTGTGCTTATGTCGGTTAAGAGGTGACAGTTCTCCCCCCCCCTCCCTCCCCCCCCCCCCTCGATGGAACTCCCGCGTGCCTCGGAAGCCGGTGATGGGGTAGAGTGGGTGGAGGCAGCGAAGGACAGCCGACCTTTCACCGTTGAAAAAAGTCATGGTAGAAGAGGGAAAGGCGCGAGAACGTTGAAATCAAAATTTTGTCTATATATTACTCAGCTTCAAACAAACACATTAAGCAAATTCTTGCCGGAGGATGCTCGTTGAGCGCCGTATTTTAATATTCAAGGATATACTGCAAATTTATTGAAATCCCCTTCCAGGGCCCCTTTAGGACACGCGTTTGTGCGAAATTAGTGAACCTGCGTAACATAAAATTCGTTTCCTGTGCACAAGCTTGCGACCGTGCGTAGTAATAGAATTTACCTTGCGAAATTTCTATTCTGACCCAGTATATAACCGTTATGGCATGTAATGCCTACCCTTCCTACTGGAATAGCAACAATAAAAGCAATTTTTGTTATAAAACTCGCAAACTCACAGTTACCAGTGCCCCCGGTATACTTCGTTGCGAACACCGCCTCTGCAGCCCGATCACAACCTCCTTCGCTGTTGCTCTCTAGCACTCTTTCGACCAGTTTTCTGCCTGTGACAACAGTGCAGTGTGTGTTCAGCAGCGGTACAGCATTTCAAATTCATACAGCTCTATTTTAGTTCTCTTTTTGTGTGCGGATGTGGGGACACAAGCATCTTACTAGAGGCCAGTCTAGCATGCTTGTACATCTTCCAGCCTCGCAAATAGTCCAGGCATATCAGTGAAACTGACGAGGTGAAGTTATTTACGACCACGGAATTTTCTGCAAAAGACACCAGAAAGAAAACTTCCTTTATAACTTCTTCGCTATCAGTGACGCCTTACTGCTTTTAAGAATGAGATACTGCAATTCCTTTTATCGGGAAGCAATATTACGCGACGCCCGTGGAAGCCGGTGGTGCTTTAGCAAAAGAAAAAGCCTTGCTATGAACATATGGGAATTATGGCGTCTTTTTCTAACGAAAATATTTGCTACCGCGTCAATGACACTTCCTGATTCGCAGAAGGAGCAGCGAAATCTTTACTCAGGCGGCCCCTCACATGTTCCACCTTTCTATTTACGCTTCTGCAGGCGTGCAGTTTTACTACAGTGATTGATTGTCAAAATGAAAAAGAAAAAATCTGCACCTATCAACTGAGGTATATGAAGCAGCTGGCTTAATTGCACCCCCCCCCCCCCTCCCGCACCAGGAGCGCCAAACGCGCTCTTCGAGCAATCGGTCACTGAGACATCCATTTCCTCGTGCTGTCAGCTCAAAAATGTAACATTATCCTTTTGCGCCCAAGCCCCGTCCCAGGGTGGTGTTTGAACAGCTAGCACCTTTAATGCGACACCATTAAGCGCAGATTCCGACGGCGTGCGAGAAAAGAGGGCCGGTCAAAAATTTAGTGACGTCGCACATAGAGCGGTGGCTTGAAAAGTGAGTCAAATCTCACATAAAATGTGAATATCAGGTCGCCACGTGGCTCAAAAGTCATTACGACATGTAATAATGTGGAAAAAAACATACACTGAATAGAAAATTAGGATTAGGTGGCAATTGCGCCCATGCGCCTTGGATCCTGAGTCATACATGCCCGCTATCCCTAAGCCACCGGGGCACGTGCGTTCGACTTGATTACAGTGTACCAGAATACCATTGTAAGTGACTTTGTTAACACGTGCCTAACCTTTGGCTTGTCTCAAGTCGTATCTGAACCTACTAGGCAAACTGATCATTCCTCCAACATTCTCGATCTCATTCTCACTTCCCACCCTGATAAAGTTTCTACGCCACTTCATTTACCCGGACTTAGTGACCACTCCATTATGCTAAGCACATTTTGATTCCAAGTCCCAAGTTTGAAGAAAACCAAAAAAACACTTACATTATACGACAAAGGTAACTACGCTGCCATGAACACAGAACTAACCGATTTTGGGGCGTGGTTCGTCCATGACTTTTCAAGCCGGTCAGTAGAAACTAACTGGTCCCTTTTCATACACAAAATGCATCAACTAATAGAAAAGGCTTTTCCTTACAGCCAGACGTGTGAACACTGACTGCTCATGGAAAAAGTACGATTGTGCTGAAAAAGCATTCCAATCTCTGGTAAACCGAACTAAACTTTCCTTTTTTTCATCAATATTACCTTCTATGCTTCGCACTAATCCTAACAAGTTTTGGAAATTCATTAATCCTTCACGCAACACACCTATTACTTTACATGATGAGGACCATAATCTCATTCCGGAACATGATGTATGTCGCGTTCTAAATTCTTTTTTTCTGTTCAGATTTTACCAACGAACCGGACGGCGAATTACCGCACTTCACTGTCTTCGATCATCCAGCTATGCCAGACATTTTGTTCGATAGCAATGGTATTAGGAAACTAATTGAATCATTGAAAGTGTCATCATCATCTGGCATTGATGGCTTGAACTCTAAAGTGCTAAAATATACTAAAAACGTGGTTAGTGTCATTTTGTGCCATCTTTTTCAACAGTCATTATCATCAGGCGTGCTTCTGCAAGACTGGAAAATCGGTAAGATCGTTCCACTCCCCAAGAAAGGTTCAACGTTTTCATATAAAAACTACCGCCTCATTTCTCTTACGAGCATCTGTTCAAAACTAATGGAACATGTTATTTATTCTCACATCGTTGAATTTTTAGTTTCGGTCAAGTTTTTCATCCTAACCAACACGGCTTCCTAAAAGGACTTTCCTGTGACACCCAACTAGCCCTTTTTAATAATGATCTTAGCTCTCATCTTGACTTAAACATTCTCGTTGACACGCTCTTCCTTGACTTTGAAAAATCTTTTGATAAGGTACCCCACAAAAGATTACTACTAAAACTTTCACGTCTTAACCTTAGCCACTTGGTGTTAAAATGGCTACAAAATTTTTTGACCAACAGAGAGCAATTTGTCTACGCAAACAAATCATCGTCACCTCTTTCCCCCGTTACTTCAGGTGTACCACAAGGCACAGTTCTTGGACCCTTGCTTTTTCTAATCTACATTAACAATCTTCCCTCTAACGTCAACTCGAACATCCGATTATTTGCCGACGATTGTGTAATCTACCGCCCTATCACCAGCAGAACTGACTCTGACACCCTCCAAACTGATCTAACCCAAATCGAAACTTGGTGCAAGCATTGGCTTAATATTGTCACGAATATTACACAGCACACAGAGACACAAGAACTGCTCCAGTCTGCCGAGCGGTCACCAGCAAGACGACGAACCACTTCTTCTTCCTCGTCACCAGCGAGATGGCGAAGCACTTCTTCTTCGTCCACTTCTGAGCGCGAGATGGCGAAGCACTTCTTCTTCGTCCACTTCTGAGCTGTATCACTGCTCCCTCCCCTGCAGCATCGCCTCGATGCGGGCCGCTTTCACAGAGGGGAAAATGGGTTAGACACGGAAAGTGAGACACAGCTATCACGACACGCAACCGGCGGCACTCAGCGTCAAGTACAATCAGCAGGACGGTCGTGGTACGGCTTCATACGAACGACGTGCACAACATCCGGATGCGGTGGTCTGCGCGAAGGGCGGCCTGGGGTTGCCGGTGAAACTTCGTACGTCACGTCGCTAATGCGGCGGAGAACTCGGTAAGGTCCGAAGTATCGGCGCAGTAATTTTTCGGACAACCCACGGCGACGAACTGGTGTCCAAACCCACACGTGGTCGCCTGGTTCGTACGTAACAAATCGCCGTCCGAGATTGTAGCGGTCAGCGTCGGCGTGCTCTTGACGGTGTATTCGCTGCCTGGCCAGTTGACGTGCTTCTTCAGCCCGCTGAACGAAAGTGGCGACGTCAAGATCTGTCTCTAGGTCACACTGAGGGTCGACGGGCAACATGGCATCCAAAGAAGTAACAACTGGACGACCGAAGACAAGCTGGAAGGGCGTGAGCCGCGTTGTCTCTTGCAGGGCCGTATTGTAAGCGAACGTTACGTATGGGAGAATTTGGTCCCATGTTTTATGCTCCACATCCACATACATGGAGAGCATGTCGGCCAGGGTTCTGTTAAGGCGCTCTACCAAACCATTTGTCTGTGGGTGGTATGCTGTTGTACGCCTATGGCTGGTGTGGGTCAGATCTAGGACTGCCTGAGTCAAGCGGGCTGTGAAAGCAGCTCCACGGTCAGTAATTATAACCGCAGGAGCGCCATGACGCAGCACGATGTTGTGTACAAAAAACGTAGCCACTTCGACAGCAGTTCCGTTTGCAAGCGCCGTTGTCTCAGCGTACCGCGTCAAATAATCCGTCGCGACAGCAATCCAACGTTTTCCAGTGGATGACTTCGGGAAAGGGCCGAGTAGGTCCATTCCCACTTGTTGGAAAGGCGTCTTCGGAGGCGCTATGGGATGAAGAAATCCTGCGGGTTTGAAGGGAGGAGACTTACGGCGCTGGCAGTCGCGACAGGTTTTGACGTATGTCCGCACTGATGGAAGTAATCTTGGCCAGTAGTACCTCTGCCGAATCCTCGCTAAGGTACGACTGACCCCCAGGTGGCCGGCAGATGGTTCGTCGTGGCAAGCGCTCAAGATATCAGGTCGCAACTCGGACGGGACTACGAGCAGAAATGTTGCAGTGTTGCTCTCAAAGTTGCGCTTGTAGAGGACGCCGTTCTGCAGAGTGAAGGATTTGAGTCCACGAAGAAAAACACGAGGAATGCGGGGACCGTCGCAGCCTTCCAGGTACGCGATGAGCGGCGCTAACTCTGGGTCTTCCCTTTGAAGCTGCGCCATATCGGTTGCGCTAACAGCACCAAGGAAAGAGAAGTCTTCAGTGATTTCCGGGGAAGCAAGGTCCACTGGCGCGCGTGATAAACAATCCGCATCTTGGTGCTTCCGCCCCGACTTGTACACGACCGTTACGTCGTACTCCTGCAAACGGAGGCTCCACCTCGCCAACCGCCCAGATGGATCTTTGAGGCTGGCCAGCCAGCATAACGAGTGGTGATCACTGACAACGCGAAATGGTCTTCCGTATAGGTATGGGCGGAACTTACTGATGGCCCAGACTACCGCAAGACATTCTTTCTCAGTCGTTGAATAGTTGCATTCCGAGCGCGAAAGTGTACGGCTTGCGTATGCGATGACTCGTTCGGCGCCATCCTGCCACTGTACCAGGACCGCCCCAAGGCCTACGTTGCTAGCATCAGTGTGTATGTCAGTTGCTGCGGCGTCATCGAAATGGGCGAGTATCGGTGGACGTTGCAGGCGGTGGCGGAGCTCCACGAAAGCACCCTCTTGGTCGCTTCCCCACAAGAAGGGTGTGTCGTCTCTGGTCAGCGCTGTTAAGGGTTCAGCTATTTTGGAAAAATCTTGGACGAGTCGTCGATAGTAAGAGCACAGTCCAAAAAAACGTCGAAGGGTCTTTTTGTCAGTGGGACGCGGGAAACTGGAGACAGCAGCGGTCTTGTCGGGATCTGGGAGAACACCGCGCGCGCTGACAACATGGCCGAGGAAACGAAGCTCCTCAAAACCGAAATAGCATTTCTCGGGCTTGATCGTAAGTTGCGCACATTGGAGCGCCCGGAGCACTGTGCGCAGCCGCTCCAAGTGTTGCTCGAAGGTGGGCGAGAAAATGACGACATCGTCCAGGTATACGAGGCACGTCTGCCACTTGAGCCCAGACAAGACAGTGTCCATCATGCGTTGGAAAGTGGCCGGCGCTGAGCATAGTCCAAACGGGAGCACCTTAAATTCGTATAGACCATCAGGCGTCACAAAAGCAGTTTTCTCGCGGTCTCGCTCGTCCACCTCTATCTGCCAGTAGCCGCTTTTGAGATCCAAGGAGGAAAAGAACCTGGCATCACGTAGTCTGTCGAGTGCATCATCAATCCTGGGGAGCGGGTAAACGTCCTTTTTCGTCACGTTGTTCAGTTTGCGGTAATCGACACAAAATCTCAGGGTGTTGTCTTTCTTTTTCACGAGGACTACCGGTGACGCCCATGGACTTGTCGATGGTTGAATGACATCGTCGGCGAGCATTTCGTCCACTTGCCTTTTAATGGCTTCGCGTTCCGTCGAAGAAACGCGGTATGGGCGCTGGCATACGGGTGGTGTAGTCTCGTCGGTGATAATGCGATGCTTTGCGACAGGCGTACGACCGACCCTGGAGCTTGTGGCAAAACAACCCACGAAGTCGGTTAGAAGCGCCGAGAGAAGAGCCGTCTGCTCAGGCGCCAAATCGGGATTGATTCTGACGGACGGAAGCACAGGGCATGGTAGGGCCTGGTCTTCAGGGCTTGTCTCCAGGGCGCACACTTGAGGCACCACAGCGAAGTCATGCAGGAAGGCGACAGCCGTGCCCTTGGCGAGGTGCTGCAACTCGTTGGCAAAATTTGTAAGGAGCACACTAGCACAACCGTCTTGTAGTTGGACGAGCCCGCGAGCGATGGCTACTCCTTTCTCGAGCAGCAGGGGTACGTGGCTATCAGCGACACCTTCGTAGTCGTGGAATAAATCATTCCTCACGAGAACTAGCACACTGGACCGGGGTGGCACCACTACGTCGTCGTCAACAAGTCGCAGAGCAGTGAAGCGTGAATCGTCTGTGTCAGTGCGTGCCACGGCCCGTTTCGTCGAGAACGTGACCCGTGATTCGTGGAGGTCAATGACAGCACCGTTCGTGTGGAGAAAGTCAAGACCGAGGATCAAGTCCCTCGAACACTCACGGAGGACTACAAACTCGCCGACGTACACAAAACCACGGATATCGACACGAGATGTGCACCTGCCGGCAGGGATAATCAGGTGACCCCCAGCAGTGCGAATGCTAGGCCCCGACCACCCCGTCAATACCTTCTTCAGTTGTACGGCAAGGGCCAGGCACATGACAGAATAGTCGGCACCAGTATCCAGCAAAGCGGTCACGTCGATTCCGTCAATTTTGACGCACAAATCGGAGGTAGCGCGTCGGATGCTGTCGCTACTCGCTCCCGGAGAAACATCGTTGCGTGGTAGTGACGCAGGAGGATCTTCACAAGTCCCGGCATCAGCGGCCTTGCCTCCAGAGGCCGCTGGAATCAGTTTTCCCGGCGTGGACTGGGAGAACGGCGTCCGGAGTAGCCTGCGGCTTGACGGGGGCTTGGAGAACGGTAGCGTCGCGGCGACGGTGATCGAGCCTCCTGGTGGCCTGACGTGATGTGGTTCTGGCGCGACGACAGATGGAATGCTATCTCCTGCGGTCGTTCCCCGTTCTGAGGGCACGGGTCGTCCGGCGCGAAACCACGCAGGCCCACGCGGCGGTATGGGCACGCCCTGTAGAGGTGACCCGCCTCGCCACAGTGATAGCAGAAGGGCCGACGATCCGGGGCACGCCACACTTCACTCTTTCGCGGCCGCTGATAGGCTGGCGGAGCGTCACCACGAGGGGAGCTCGACGAGAGCACTGCTGGAGTCGCGGCAGTGACGTCGTACCCAGGGGCCTGGCGCAGGACGGACGCATACGTGGGCCTTGCATCAGGCTGGCGAGGAACCTCGGAAATCTGGTGCTGTTGTGCTGCCAGGCGCACCTCGTCCCGGATGACTTCGCTCAGTGGCGTGAAAGATGGCGTCTCGGACGGCGTACGGAAGGCCTGCAGTTCCTCTCTGACGACGGATCGGACCAGCTCGCGTAGAAAGGCCGCGTCGATACCGGGAGGCATGGAGATGGGATCAGGCCCGAAGGTGTTGACGTCGCGATTGTACTGGCGGGCTCGCTGTTCCAGCGTCTTCTCCATAGTTGCCGCCTCGGTGAGGAACTCTGCCACAGTGCTTGGTGGGCTGCGCACGAGTCCTGCGAAGAGCTCTTGCTTGACACCCCGCATGAGGTGGCGAAGCTTCTTGTCTTCTGTCATGTTGGGATCCGCGCGCTTAAAAAGGCGAGTCATGTCCTCGTAGTACATGCGTACACTCTCGTTGTGGCGCTGGTTGCGCGAGTGCAACGCAGCTTCTGCTCGCTCTCGACGGTCTGCATTCGGAAAAGTGGCTTTAAGATTGCGGCAGAAAGCTTCCCAGGACGTAAACGAAGCTTCATGATTTTCGAACCATGTCCGAGCCGACTCTTCAAGTGCAAAATAGACATTGTGGAGCTTACGGTTGTCACTCCATGCGTTGTAACGGGCAACCCGTTCGAATATCTCGAGCCAATCCTCGGCGTCCTCGAACACGTCGCCATGAAACGACGGGGGTGTTCGTGGCTGATGACAGAGGATGTGCGCCGGGAGCGTGGTCTCAGTTGCCATGGCAGCTGGTGCCTCCGAAGGCCGGGGTTGCGTCGCCCTGGTTGCAGCCGGAAGGAGTCCAAATTCAGGGGACGCTCCACGGAGGCGGCGGCCGCGGCGCTGGTGAACTGGGGTGAGATCCGTATTGGTCGGTAGCCTACGCGGGTCTGGAAGCGTACCCAGCACCTCCACCAGATTTGTCACGAATATTACACAGCACACAGAGACACAAGAACTGCTCCAGTCTGCCGAGCGGTCACCAGCAAGACGACGAACCACTTCTTCTTCCTCGTCACCAGCGAGATGGCGAAGCACTTCTTCTTCGTCCACTTCTGAGCGCGAGATGGCGAAGCACTTCTTCTTCGTCCACTTCTGAGCTGTATCAATATTACCCTTAATATTATTAAAACATGCATGATTTGTTTTCATCGCAGGCAATCCCATATTCCCTCAAAATATGTTCTTTTCGGTTCTGAAGTATCATCTGTTCTTTCCTGTAAGTATCTTGGCATCACCTTAACTCATACCCTAACATGGTCTTCGCATATCACGAACATCGCTAACGACGCTAACCGCACCCTTGGCTTCCCACGTCGAAATCTTCGTTTTACTACCCCTTCTATCAAATTATTAGCTTATAAAACATTCGTCCGACCTAAACTAGAATTCGCGTCAGCAGTATGGGATCCTCATCAATCTAACCTTTCTATAATCCTTGAAAAAGTTCAAAACCGCGCTATCCGTTTTATTTATTGTGACTACTCTTACTATACTAGCGTGTCCTCTTTAAAATCCAGAGCATCCTTGCCTAACCTTGAAACTAGAAGAAAAATATCTCGACTATGCCTATTCCACAAGTTCTATCATTCATCTTTAGGATCATCTATCATATCAACAGCTCATCGTCCTTCTAGCCGCAACAACCACATCAAGGCCGTATATCCACCCGCTGCAAGAACTACATCTCATTTCCGTTCTTTTTTTTTGTCATATCATCTCGAGACTGGAACGATCTGCCGCCGGAAGCCGTACTCATCGTCAACTGCATCGACTTCAAGAAAAAGATTAAGGCCATCCTTATGTAATCAGTCATCTTTATGTATCCTGTAATCTTTATGTATCTTGATCGTTATGTACTTTGTAATCTTCATATAATGTGCATGTAACCCGCCCATCCCTCATGTAATTCCCCACAACCGGGGCCTTTGAGGTAATAAATAAATAAATAAATAAATAAATACTTTCTAGTGGTGCGACCGGCGCCGGAGGGGGGCGGTTCGGGGAAGCGAGATGAACATGAAGGCCGGAAGAGGTGCTGCTGCGCCTTTTCCTAACCCGATGGTCAACGGGAGCGACGTCTCAGCATCAAATAGATCAATTCTTTCCTTTAATATTCTGACATTTACGAGTATTTGGATTTAGACTAGTTAGGTTAGGTGCACGCCAGAGAGCAGAATTTAGTTAATTGTCCTAGCTACCAGGTTATTCGTACCGGGAGCTGGGATTTTCAGCGCTCATTCTTGAGTTATTTTAGGAAGGTTGCCATTCTATTCCTAGGTGATCGGCATTTGCAGTAGGTAGGATTTATTTCAAATGTTTGCACGTGGTTTTTTTTAGGCTTTGCATATTCTGAGAATTTTACGGCAGCCATCTCAGTGTGGTGATAAGATCGTCAAGCAAAATAAACTTACATACAGGGAGTTTGAGGGCTTCTTGAATTTCAAAGAAACGGGGTTCGAATCTGTAGAGGAGGCGGAAAGCGGGGATTTTATGTCAGTATGTTGTGCGTTGCTAATGCACGTCTGGAAAGGCTTTACCAAGAAAACGCTACAGTAGTGTCACATGTGGATGTCCTAGAAAGAGAGATGGTGGAATAAAAGGCTGAAAGTCTGAAACTTCGGCGACAGCTTGCACAAATGAAGGAAAATATAGCCAGCACCGGAAGCGAAAACCAAAATGGCGGACATTCCCTAGTGAGCCATGCGGATGGGTCCTGCACTGGTGTGGACAGCGGTCAGAAAGTAAGTCAAGTAGGTGTGGACATGGACAGTTATTCATAGGTAGCTGCTACAAAGTCTGGACGAGATGGAGAGGAAGAATTTGAGGTACGTAGCTTTCAATAAACGGTGGATCTTCTAGATCCCTGAGATGTGTCTCAGAAAGAGCGTACACACGTATTTCGCCGTGTTTTCACCGCTGATCTATTCCTAACCATTTCGCTCTCTTTATACTTTTTTGAAAATTAATTTAAGTGACCCTTGTGAATTTCTTTTTCGTACTTTTTTTCTTACCTGGACCTCCCGGTGACCCTTTTGTTGGGCTCACCCTCCATTATTACGCCCTCTTCTGTGCTTCCACCTATCCCTACACCCGAAGCCCCCGTCGACTCCCTAAAAAAAGCTGCTGCCCGGCCTGCCAGGCTCCAGCTGTTGCTCCCACCCTTCGACCAAAATGCATGGCATCTAGTCCAAACCCTCTGCGAACGCCTGCTCCACGCACTTCTCTGTTTATTCCTGGCACTTCAAAGCTTTTATTTGGCTCAGCTGGCTTACCTCCCGATTAACAGTCACCACGTCCTTGTCAAGCTTTCCGTTCGGTCCCAGCCCCTCCGGTACTGTGCACACTGCGATCCACACTTTCTGCGCTATTGCCCGCATGTCGTCAACTCCCTCAGCTACAAATACTCGCAACGATACAAATACTCACCTTTGGTCTTGTCTATCGAAGAGTGGAATTCGCTTCCTTCTAGCATTGCGACTATCGCTGAAACATCATCATTTCAAACAGCTCTTTGGTCCTATTTAGAAAATTCTAACATATGTTGATGTGCGTTCTTTTTTTTTTATCACTGTGTGATTCACTTCTTTTTTCTTTTTTTTCTTGGTTGCTCCAGTGTGTGCGTGTTGGCCGTAACGTTCCGCCAAATGTTAGATGTTGTGTTTAGTAACTTTCGAAGCCGGGATTTTTCTTGATTTTTTTGCGGGGTTTGCTACATGTGCATTTTTTAAAATACCTCATCCTAGCCTTTTTTTTTCCTTTCTCTTAACTTTTTCCTGCCTTCTTAACTTGTTTACTTCTGTTTTTAGCCGTTTGTATTCTGTGTTGCATATCTGTTGCCCGCATTGGGCCTTTAGGGTATTGAAATAAATAAATAATATTTCCACCACTTGTGCGGCCTCACCACTTAGGACAGAATTCAGTCCCACCGCTAGAATTTCCCAATAGCGCCCTGCAACATTCTCCGAGAATTTGCTTTTCTTCTGTCTCAGCACCGCGTTCATCGTCCTCCCCTGGGAAAGTCTCGACTGATACCCGCCTGTCACCCTTCACGCGCTTCATTTACCTCCATTGCACCTCCTCATGTTTCAATCACCAGATAAGCACCTGGGTACCCCCTCCCTCCCTTCTAACTTCAGCTTTCTGCTTCCGGTTATCACTGACTGTGACCTCTTTTTTTGGAATAACAAAAGAAGAAGGGAGAAATAGAGGGGAGGGGCAAGTATACTGACACATCATGGAACACATTGGCAACGAATAAAATACACTTCAAAGAACATATCTGGGTATCAGGAGAAAGTTTGGATAAAGGAAATGCCTAGGAGAAGCACATGGCTAGTGCAGGAACAAATGCTGGCAGGAAAACAAGTATCCTGTTAAGTGCCTCAATGACGATGTAAAGCAGTTTGGAAGAAGGCGCCGGTATTTTCAATTCGGGGACATCAATGGCCACATCGAGGGTCTGGGTGGATACACAGATTGTAACGGGAGGTTAACGCTAGACTTCTGTGAGCGGGGCAACCTAGCTATTGTGAATATAAAACTAAATGTGATCTATTAATCTCTTCGGAATTCCGTAACAGGCCGAGGACTGTTGACTACTGCCTTATGTCGCAGGGAAGCTATAACAAGCTCGCAAAATTAGAAATAGACGACGAGGGGGGGGGGGGGGTTTCCTGGCTGGGAAGTGATGATAAACGTATTAGTCTACACATGGGAGCTCTGACCAAAATAGAAACATGCATAAAAGACAAAAAGTAAAACACCAAATTAAACGCCGAACAAATAGAGCTGATAGCAGCAGGCAATGCGGGAGTAATAGAGAGACGCCCCATTGAAAATTATAATCAGACCTACGGAGCACTACGAAATTTGAACAAGTAAAAGTAGCAAACTGATGGGAAGGAAAGTGGAAGCCACGAAGCTCGTGGAATAATGAAGCAACGACGGGTGGCTACCAGGAAACACACAGGCAAGCAAGGCAGAGTAATCTCAAGAGCAAATAGACCGAAAATGGGAATCTTATCGACAAAGGAAACAACAAGTGCAGGCCCTCATCCAGGGTAAAATAAAGCAATCCACTGATCGATGGATAGCCGAAGTTCGCGATTCAAATAAAGTTGGGACCAGAAAATTTTAGAACCTATAAGCTGGTTGGGTAAAAAGAATCAAAGAAAGAAGGAAGGGATTTAAAGTTCCCAGGGAAATTTAGAGGGAAACGACGCTGTGAGCTGCATTGCTTCAGTTATAGCTGAGTCATTTAGGAGCGACGATAGGGTACTCTCCCCAAATGAGGCAGTAACATAGCAACGCCTATTAGGAAGCAGCTTAGAACTAACCCAACTTAACAGGAAAAAAGGCTGAAGCAAGTGTTCTTAATTCCCCATACGCCGGGATATGTGAGATTTGAATAAGCTGATTAATTAACTTAGTCCAAGAAGCAAAGAAACGCTGTTAAAAGCATTGGGAACAGCAATAACAAATGGGCAAATTCCGGACAGTTGGGCGATCAGGTAAAATTAATTCTATTTGGAAGTCAATTGAGATAGGGTCCACATAAAATACTTCTGACAGATTGCCAAAACATCTGTCATATGCAGGCTGGCAATGCAGGCGGTGCAATTAAAAAGGCAGTCATGGGTAGAAAGTAATAAGTTACTTGGCGAACTTCAGATTGGGTTCAGAAGTTGTAGGCACTTGAATGATAGCCTGTTGGTGCTTACCCAGTGCATAGAAAAAGCTAGGGAAGAAAACAGACTCTGTAGTTAGACTTCCCAGACATAAGCGGTGCATACGACAATGTGAATAAGGAACTCCAGTGGAGTATGCTAAAAGCTGAGGGTGTCGGTCATTAGGTAATTGATTTCCTACAGGAAGTATGCCTAGGCAAAAAAGTTGGAATTACACTGGAAGGGAGAAGAAGTGCGACAGTTGTTGAGGTGTTCACAAGATTAAGGCAAGGTGGTCCTCTATCACAGCTGCTGCTCATGCTTTATGACATAAATATGGAAAGAAGGCTAGAAGAAAGCAATCTTGGTTATCCTTTGTCGTACTGATTAGGCAGAAAGTTCGTAGAGCAGCGGTACCCCGGATTAATTTATGCAGACGACTTTGTACTGTTAGCAGATAGTCAGGAAGATTTGCAAACTTGGTTAATTATTTTGGAGAAGAAAGAGGCGCTATAGACTTCAGTTTTAGCGCAATTAAGACTGGTCTGCTGAGTTTCAGCGATTCAACTGAGCAGGTGTTTACGCTGTAAAAACTTTCGCACTTTTAAAGGAAGCAAACTGAATAACTTACCTTCGCACCCGACAAATAGGAGCTTACGTTACCCGTGCACCCGCCCTGCACCATAGCATTTTAGGGGCAGGTGTACATATGGCCAAAATATTCGTCAGGTGCAAGGGTGTTCCTTTCAAAAGTGTAAAACTGGCTTCACCTCAAAGCTGCGTGGCCGACAACTTCGAGAAGAGAAAATGTAAAAAAAAAAAACAGGAAATACAGTCTTAGCTCTTGTGTTTTATGGAACGGAATATGTTAGCGTAGTTACCCTGACAACATCACGTGCACGTGTGAAGCAGTAACATGCACGTTCGGTATTTTATCCATGTTTTACAAATGCATCGACGAGGTTGTTAAGGCACCATTCCACATGACGATCCCATGCAACTTAATTATGAAAGCAGTACAAACGCTCTTTTAGAGCCGATAGTATGCGGTCTTGGGGACTGCACTTTGAGGCATGGTTTAAATCTTTCGCAGCCGAGAACATACGTTCAGCGGCGAGAAAAATATTGGTTCACCTGCAGATTAAAAAAAAAATGCGAAATATTGATTTTGTTACAGATGCCAATAAAATTGTTGGAATAATACCAATGCCGTGAATGTGGGTGCTCATTGCTTGTTTTGATAATAACGTGTTCCTGTATTGAATCCATATCAAGATAAAAGAGTTACGACTGCATCGCAGTGAATAGAGAAATCATTACGTTGAAGTCTCGCGATATTATCTTTCAATCGTAATACTGTCAGCGCGAAATGTTTGTTTTGCACACCAAATCACGCTCAAGAAACACGACCAAAACTAGCTATTTCTTGAAGCAATTACCACCGCGGTGGCTCAGTGGTTATGGTGCTCGGCTGCTGACCCGAAAGACGCGGGTTTGATCCCGGCCGCGGCGGTTGAATTTCTTTGGAGGCGAAATTCTAGAGGCCCGTGCACTGTGCGATGTCAGTGCACGTTAAAAGAACCCAGGTGGTCGAAATTTCCAGAGCCCTCCACTACGGCGTCTCTCATAGCCTTAGTCGCTTTGGGACGTTAAACCCCATAAACCAAACCAAACCAAACCATCTTGAAGCAACAACTGTGTCAACTGGAAGTAACAGTGGAGACCTAGCTGAAGTTAATTAGGTGTCCCCAGCAGAGCTTGAGAAACTCAAAGTGCAAAGTGGGGAGAAAAAATTTATTTTGCCCCGCCGCAAAACTGAATGACTAGCAGAAGGTGCCTGTGCAACCCAATACAGAAAGTTAAATGCTGTGGTATACGGTGTTTAATGTCCGAAAGCTAGCCTGAGCTATCGGAGACGCAGTAGTGGAGGGCTCCGTACTATTTTCGGCAATCCGGGCTTTTTAACGTGCACTGACATTCCACAACACACGGGCGTTTTAGGCATTTAGTGCTTTCAGCTCCCGTTCTGGACAAACTCGCGAACATCATCTATCCACCGCAGGGAACCGGGCAGAGAACATGAGCTAAAACTACTACGACCTGAAGCGGACATTTCCGTCCGCCCGCTGAATTCGGAACCACCGCGCCGCGAGTGAAATCAAGCTGTGCGGACCCATGGGAGCACCAAGGGGAGCCGAAGGTCTACTCGACTGCAGAAGCATCTGTCCAGCGTGTCGATTAGGCCCTACAGTCCGCATCGGCCCTATGTGTTGTTCTCAATCACCGCTGCGTTTTGTTGATTCATTTATTTTATAAAGATCAATGTCACAGGCCTAGGGGCATTATGCCTATCCATCATATAACACCGCATGACTCCTGTCCCGCGTCAACAACACTGCCGCCGAATGCGTCGAACTAGTTAGAAGTAACTTGCCAGAAGGCAACGTTCCAACTTCTTCGAGAGCATTCCGGGAGACAAGCGCGCCCTCCCGCCACTCTCCCGCCTCTCTGAGCCACCCCATCACAAATGCCCCGGCACCATCCCTGTGCGCGCCTTCTAAGGTGTCGCTTGACGGTGAAGCGAAGATTGCTCGGGCTGCCTGCGCAGCTCGAAAGCAGAGCGGTCCCATCGCTCGAAAGCCGCAGCGCGAGGACGAAGCGCGTACAGACGGGAGGCTGAGAAGGTGTGCGCCCCAGCTTGCGGGTAAACAGCAAACAGACGCGGTGCATCGACGAAAGATTACCTAACACCGCCAGAGATTCTATGCCCCAGATCCATGTTAGGCGTGTTCGCACAAACGCTACTGTACGACCGCATAACTCCTGTCCCGTGTCAACAACACCGCCGCCGAATTCGTCGAACTAGTTAGAAGGAATCCCGCCCGAAGGCAACGTCCCAACTTCTTCGGGAGCATTCCGGGATACCCGTTCGGGAGGCTGCTGTCTTAGAATGTGCTACGCCTTGCTTGCCAAACATGTCATGCTTCCCGTCCATTTTCGACTACGACATTCTGCACTCGCTTGAGTTAAAAAAAATCGGCAAGCGGCCAATTCATGGTAACTTTTCAATCCAAAAAAAAATGTTTCATATTCAATCACTTTGCATTTTGCATAACTGGCAACTGTTGGTAATCGTGTTGTATGCTGCTCCGATACTGGAAATACATTACAACTTCGTACGCATTGTAAACAGCACAGTAAACTCAATTCAAGACTGAAAGCGAAACAATATTTCTGCCGCTAGGCAGCCATCGGTACCTTCGGAACTTTCTTGATTTTTCCCGCCTGCAATGTGTGTAGTACACGCGTACTTCAGTAGTTGACGTGAACTGCGTTTCGACTGCGCTTTTAGAGGTACCGTGTTGAAGTGTTTTTAGTGTGCATATATAACTGAAGAAGTGCGTAGACTCGTTCACTACGGTCCAAGTACTGTATCGGACGTATCGGGACAGAAGCAGTCTTTGGAAGCTCTCCCGAATGCGTTTCTCTGTTCTAGATTGGCAGAAAGACCAGCGCTCGCTCACATTTTAAAGGTTTGATATCAGAAAAAACGGGCGAAGTTATTACGTGCACGTCTTCATGCGCCAGAATGCATTTGTAATGTAGCACTCGTTGTCCTAAAGTCGACGTTAATGAAAAACACGAGCGTTGCCGTGATGTGGAGACGTAGAGCAGCTCGGCACGACTTTGCATTTGCCTCGAACAGTAAGCAATCCTATGTCTTCATGCATGCGGGTTAGCACTTTCCAAAGAATAATTTACGGAAAAGCGGCCTCAGGGCTTGCCGCTTCAAAGTGCCTAAGTCATAACATCTGCAGTAGGACAGTCCTCACTTTCCGTATATCCTAGGAAGCGAAGCAGCACGGAACAGAGTTCGCCTAAAATCATTCTGCTCACAGCCGTTTTTGTCTTGACGAAACGAATTTTGCAGAGTACTGGCGCGAGCTGCTTAAAAGCTCTAGTATGTGAGCTGTGTCAAATTTAAAGCCCTTTAAACAAGAAAATGGTTGTAGCGCCGAAACAGACAACACACAGAAATATATACTGGACAGGCGCGTGTTGTCTGTGTGTTGTCTGTTTCGGCGCTACAACCATTTTCTGGAAACATGCACCAACTAGCCCCCCAACAAGTATTACTCAGTCACCCTTTAAACAATTTCGTGAAATTCGTTGTCCTACGGTTTATTCGCGCATGGTAATTCTTGCGGCCATGCGTAGGGACTGTACCTTATCTCTGCGTAAAATGCACCTTAGTATGTGAGACATTTGCGATAAACTTTCAGTTTTGTCTGCTGCACATGCGCTGACAGCTGTTCGTTTTGTGCATCAGGCCACTTTGCAGTTTGTGACGCTGCCATCTATTTTGGTTTTTATTTTTTTAGAACGCCATATTAACGTAATTTCTGAATTTTGGTGGTCTGTAATCGTGATAGTATTGATGTCTACAGGGGGAAACACCTACATCCACATGGAAGACCACAACCACAGCTTTCACCTTGTTTCCACTGGGAAATATTAATTTGCAGTATGGAAGCAAAGATGCGTTTTAGTTCTTGCGGCAAGCTTCTTTTTATGTGGTATGTTAGGTTCTCTTTTGCGCCATTTTCCCTCCTTTTCGTCATCAAGCTGCTCCATGAAATAGGGGACGTAGCCTCATATTTGTACATCCCTGCTAGTTCGTTGTCAGCGTAGGGTTTTTGCAAACCAATTTGAGTGCTATTGATTGTAGTTTTCTGAAACCTTGCATCAAACGAATGAAGTGCCAAATGTGTAGATGGGTTTGTATGACGTAAATGTGATTAGGACAAAAATGGAGCTTCTCACTGCATCTTTGTGTGTTACGAAGTGGGAAATTTCTAAACAATGTCGTTATCGGTTGTCGATAATGCAAAATGGGTAGCAAAAAAATGTGCTGCAAAATAAAATGCTGTGCTAAAACAAAAGCCCAACTAACTGGGTGCTCATTTTAAGACCTGCTTTTGTAATTAAATATATCTGAGCAGATCTAATGGCCTCAGTATGACAAATAGAATGCAGGTGCACTCATTTACATAAGCCAGTCAGAAAAGCCTAACACAGAAGCAAGTATGAATACTTACGCGATCAAGAGTGATAATTAAGAAAAACTTGGAACTTTACTGTTGCATCAGCATTCGAGCTAGTTAGCCAGAGCTAGGATCAACTAAAAGGCACTGATAAAGGTGGCATAGAAAGTACCAAGGGCACGCATACAGATGTAGGCAAGAGCAGACTGAATTGCTTTTTGGCTTTCATACATCGATTTCCTGTACAGTCTCTTATGTCAGTCCAGACTATATTAAGCAGAATAGCCAACTGTGTAGCTCACAATTCCACTATTTTTTTCAGGTCGTAAATATTCATTGAGCTTTTTGTGGCAGTAGCTAGAATCAGAATGACGAACTGCTCTGAGCATGGGGCGCAGTGTAATAAGTCGCAGATGCATGTTGCTCCTAATTCAGAACGTCTGTGACTTGCAAGCAGAGTAGTGTATTTTACCTCACCACTTCTTGCAGTGTATTAGAAATTGTGTGTGAAAGTCAACGGCTTCCACATGCGTGCCGTTATAACATGGCCAGTCACAGTTTTGGAAGCTGTCGCTTCACTAACTTAGGTTCAGCTCCACTTTACGAAGTTGTGAGATGGAGCATACTAGAAATGTAGCTAAAGTTCAAGACAGGGTGTTTGAAATAAGTGTTTTCTCTCGAGTATAAGCATGCATCTAGGTAGCTGCCTATCTGAGCAGTGTAATGGTGACCACTGGTGTAAATTTTTTAATGGCTGCCGCTGTTCGTCGCTTTAGTTTCTTGCATGCTTGTACAAAACCTGCAATATGAGAGCGAATATAGCCCTTGTGTTCTTATGTATTTTGATTACACACGTTTTCAATAAAGTACGTGGAGCACATGTGATCAATGATCATCCCCAAAGAACCGATGAAAGAAAGTGTGCCTCATCATTTTTGATGAGCTGACTTGTTAATGTTTGCATCTTTAAGGTTTCTTTAAAGCATTTGGCATGTAATGAATGCTCATACTGCAGTAAGATTGCCGCAGGACAGTATTAGTTCACATTCTAGTACACTCTCAGCTATAATCTACTAACGATTATTGATGTAAATTTTAAGTGAAGTAGTACCAAAAATGTTTAATTACATGTGAAGCCGCCACGCGAAGGCACAGCGCTGACTCTTCACTGATGATCTTTATTGCTGTCAAGCAATAAATAGGCGAAAAACAAGCATAACCAACATGTGGGACTGCATCAAAGATTGAATGCGTAGGGAGAAAACATGACAAATAAAAACAAAACGAAAAAATAAAGATGAAGAAAAAACCACTACTCTCCTGCCAGCTGCTTCGTACAGTTCTTTTCATGTGAGCGCAGCAGAAGGTTTGCTGACACACTTGTCTTGCTCCCAATGAAAAACGTTTCAACCATTTCTCACATGCGCTGATCTTTATTCTTGTAAAGCATGGTTGTTCGTCTGAAAGCAAAGGTGCAGCGCACGACAGCCAATTATGACCAGATTCCTTTCATGACAGAATCGTCTTTTCTTGGGCTAGTTGGTTTTTCATGCTGTAGGTGTTTGCAGCGCACACGAAACACGGACGGACAGAAAAGGGAACGAAACACAGCGCTGTTTTTTGACACGTGCCGCTTAAACCAACTAAAGGGTGTCATAATCAACAACGGTGAAGGAACAACAATCGAAAAAACTAACAAAGAAACTATGATACCGAAATGCAAAAGCAGGGTGAAGCTGTATATGGGCTCCCGTTGTCACAAAAAGTAAAAGAAAAAAGAAAAATTGACAAAAAAACAGGACTGAAACGGTACACATTAACTAAAACAGCATAAAACCCATTATTTAAAGAGTGTCGAAATTTACGGGTGCGCGCCTGCGGCCTGCAAGAATCCAAGTTCTTTATCCAGGAGCACTAAGGACACAGCGCTGACGCACATGTCCCCTTTCTGTTGGATGGCGTTTGCCTCGATAATCCCCCTCGTGGTCTGATCGCTGCTTCTACCTAAAATAGTATCCTGGAACCGTGGTATGCACTTATTGCATTCGCTGCAGTGCACAGCGAGATTTCCTTCTCGTATGTTTCTCTTGCGCAGATTATCATAATTATTGTTGTGTTCTCGGAGTCGGTCGTTAAGGCATCGGCCCGTTTGTCCTATATAGACTTTCCCGCAGCTTAACGGAATGTGATACACCACACCTTTGGTACAAGGTACAAACGGAGACCGGTGTTTTTTGGAGCACTGCACACGTGGTGTACCATACGTTGAGTAAGCTTGCAAAGCTTTGACAGCTTTTCCGGGGCTGAAAACAATACTTTCAACTTCACTTTTTTGCCTATTCGTTTCAAACTGTGGGAGATGCTGTGCAAATAGGGTACTACAACCAGGTTTCGTTTTGTTTCGTTCCCTTTTCCCTGTTCCCTGTGTTTCGTTCCCTTTTCTGTCCGTCCGTGTTTCGTGTGCGCTGCAAACACCTACAGCATCCTTTCAGGAGGTGGTTTTAAGGAGCCCTCGTGCTAGACGCTCTTTAAGCATCTCCTTTTTGGCTGGTACAGCGCGTTGCACGGGGTAGTTCACTTCTGTGCACCGAATTTTTGAGGCACCGGTAGATAAGAGAATTCTTTGTTCTTTTAGCATTCTGCAGGTGGAGACCCTTCACAGTTGACGCTCTTGCAGCGACGCTACAGTTGGTTTGAAGCAGAGAAGACTACTCGCACACCGGCTTTAGCTCCTGTCCTATTCAAGTTGTGAGATACACCTTGTCTCGCACGTGTCTCACAACATGAAAAGAATAGCAGCTAGGGCCGGTGCGCGATTAGTATTCTCTGCACCAAACTAAATATGGCGTCGCTGCAAGAGCGTCAACTGTGAAGGGTCGCCACCTGCAGAATGCGAAAAGAACGAGGAGTTATCTTATGTACTAGTGCCCCAAAAATGTGGTGCACAGAAGTGAGCTATCCCGTGTAACGTGCTGTGTCAGCCAAACAGGAGATGCTTAAATGAGCGTCTAGCACGAGGCCTCCTCAAAACCACCTCCTGAAATAAATTTGGTCATATATTGGCTGTTGTGCGCTGCAGCTCTGCTTTCAGACGAACATCCATACTTCACAAGAATAAGGACCAGCGCATGTGAGAAATGGTTGAAACGTTTTTCATTGGAAGCAAGACAAGTGCGTCAGCAAACCTTCTGCTGTGCTCACTTGAAAACAACTACGCTGCCTTAGCAGCTTAGATGACAGAGTAGTGGTGTTTTCTACATTTGTGAACATTTTTTTATTTTGTTTACCAGTGTTTTTGCCCTTCGCACTCAATCTTCGATGCAATGCCACATATTTTGAGAGCAGGTAAACTGTTGAAAAAAAACGTTGCTTGTGTTCATTGCAACCTGTTTATTGCATGACAGCAATAAAGATCATCAGTTGCGAGTCCGCCCCGTGTCTGTGTAGTTCTTTCGTCCTGTCGCAGCCGTGCTGTGCCTTTACCTGACGAATGTATACCGACTAGCTCAAGAAAGAAACCTTTTACATAGCGAAGTGATTTTGCCTCCTGCATACTAGAGGAGGAGTGCGGTTAGTGGTACGATAGGCCGAAAGAAAAGTTTAATTGGAGCTCACATCGATGTGTCCAATATTCACAAATGAAAATATATAGTTTCATAGCCTGCATTTTCATCTCCAAAGCAATGGCATGTACCGAATATGCTTCATGAAATGAGAAGCCCCATGGTTTCTATACAGCGAATTTCAACTTCACTGAGAAGTATATCTAAATATAGTTAGGAACCTTTGCTTTAAAAATGCAAGCATGAAATTACTAGTGCATCTCGCTATAAGATGGAAATTTTTAGTTTTATAGCGCCAGCTGGGTCAACATATGAAGACACTTTAGTAGTGCCAGAGTATAAGAGCCAAGACCATATTCATGAAAAGGGATTGTGCTGCCACTGTATTTTTCTATATTCTACTACTCACTGAGCCTGTTACACTACGGCATACTGGTTATTGTTTTTTCGATATACGAGCAGTATTTGCTGACTTGTAAGTGAAAAAAACGCAGCAGAACGGGTACAGAAATACATGTAAAAATTCTTTTTCTTGGATTTCAATGGTTGTTTTAGCACATGGGCTCTACCAGCTTAAACACTAGTGAGACCACGGCTGTTCTTTGGAAGATCCTCGATTGTTGTCCCTAGATGCTAGATTAGAAATAATGGGTAGCATCTCTGTTTTCCAATAATTGTTATACTAGGTGAAGCCTTCTCTATTCACAATTCTTCATTCACTTGGGAGCCCAGGTTTTTGTTTCTGGCTGTAGTTTCCCATCTTGACTCTGAAGTTAGTGTTAAATAACATTCACGAATGGAAAAAGGCCCCTAACGAGGCGGTGACAACAGCCCTCACAACCAGCCATCAAAGCGAACATATTACGATGAAATCGATCAACACCTTTGTACTTTTTAAGATAGTAATGTAGATGGTTAGCATGTACAATGTAAACGAGCCAAGTGCACCGTCATGAGAGAAGGTTATGCTTGACCCCTTGACTTCTGGTCGTGCAACTCGAAGTCCCTGAGTGCATATTCATGCGCAAGCATGGCCTATTCATTATATTGTTGTGGAGTCAGTTTTATTTTGTCAGGTTATTGTGGTCGCACAGGTGTTTGTTCTGATCTAATTGGTCGTGTGTTCAAAGAGGTGGAAATCATATTAATTTATGTAATGATGGCATGTTTTCTATTTGTTATATATAATGTAGAGAAGCGGCTGTTTGTGGTTTTCTAGCCATGAATAACGTTTTTTTTTCTCGTAAGATGAGCATATTTCTAGTGACTTCGTTGTGCAATCAGCTGCAGAACAGGTACTTAGCTTGGGAATCAGATGAAGTTCATGAACTTGTGCACAATAACAAAAACCTTTCTTGGCTCAGACTAAAGTAAAAACAAATGTAATTTTTTTTGCATAGGCAGCATCTCTTACTGTTTCAATGAATGGCCATTCAAATTACAATACGCATCTTTTTTCAGTGGAACAATCTTAAATCTTGCAGCCTTGCCAAACTGTTAAAGATGCTTAATTTTCTGTATTAGCAGCATGAAGTCTCCTTTACTGCTCACGTCTACAGAGGGAAAATTGTTCAGGATTCATTACGATATTTAAGGGAGTATATTCGATAGTCTAGCAGGAACTATGAGGCCATGGGCAATACAACATTGACATCTCGAAAATTGTTAGTTACTCTAGTGGTTATGCAACACGCCTGAGACATTCTCTTTCCGTAAAACCTTTATCCACAAGAACGAACTGCTACAAATATTCCTATTTTCCGAGAACCATTACCGAATGGAACAACCTTGCTGGTCATATAGTCGAAGAGAATAATTTGTCCCATTTTGAGGAGATGCTGCAACAAGTGAAGAAATTTTGAATGTTCGGTTGATGAGTAATTTGTTTAGATTTACTGAATTATATGCTTGGCTCTATGACTGCAGTGTATATATTCTGAGGTTGTGAATTTGATACAGTACAGTGTGATGTACTAATTTCGTTGCTGTGACGCCTTGTCTGCTGTATTTCCTTTTCATTGTCCTTGGGTATTACACAAATCATGTACCCACCTGCGATGGTCTTGTAGTTCAAGACCGCAGTATTTATAAATAAAAAAAAAATCCAATTCCACAGAGGAGTGGGAGTGCTCAGTTTCATGGTCACACATCCGCACAATGTACAGATTTAGGTTGATGACCTCGTTGTAACTTTTTGGTCAAATAGCGAAATCATCCAAGGTGGAGTATTTTTCAAATATGGACATTTTTTTGAAAAATGGACATCCATTGACATTTTTTCCTTTAACTAAGAAGTTACTGAGAAATCTGTTTAGTTTTCCTTTGTGGCTGTATGGCTGCGCTTGGGTGGATACCAATGAGTAATTACTCCCTTTTATTGAAATCTACTCTACGTTGGGGGATTCCCCAAAACATTTGAGCAAAACTGTTCCCACTTCAAGTTACTGATCACTTCTTTCAAGCCCTACCATAAGCTTGCCGGCCCGGTTAGCTGAGTTGGTAGAACGACTGCTTCGGTCAAGCGGCGGTTCCGGGTTCGAACTCCGGACGAGGATCAATTTTCTTTTAACTACGAAGTACCTGAGAAAGCTGTACAGTTTTCCTTTGTACCCATATGGCTGCGCTTGGGTGGATACCAATGAGTAATTACTCCTTTTTCTTTAAAATGTTCTCCACGTTGGTGGCTTCCCCAAATCATTTGAGCAAAACTGTTCCCCCTTCAAGTTATTGATCAGTTCACTCTCGCCCTAACATCAGCTTGCCGTCCCACTTAGCTGAGTTTGTAGAACGACTGCTTCGATGAAGCCGTGGTCCCGGGTTCGAACTCCGGACCAGGACGAATTTTCTTTTAACTATCAAGTTTCTCAGAATGCTGTATAGCGTTCCTCTGTGGCCGTATGGCTGCGCTTGCGTGGATGCCAATAAGCAATTACTCCTCCATTTCTTTGTAACTTGCTGTACAACTAGCACTTAAGACAAGCAGCTTTTACCAAGTGTTCAGAGAACCGTTGCATATAAACCACATTTCTCCTCGTGATAAAGTGAAGGATTTAAAAGCTGCTCTAGAGTGTATTTAGAAAAATAGTATTCTGGGCAAGTTGATGAAGCATGGAAGAAGAAATGCCAAGGAGATAGGACCACTCAAGTGCTGAAAATGGAGTTGAGTTGAGTTGGGTTTAGTGACGCGTAAGCAACGGCGGCTATCATGGGCGAAACGCAGGGTTAAAATTTGAAAAAAGTTGGGTCACCTCCGCGTGTCCTTGTCGGTACAAGGGCGCCGAGAATCCCAACGAGTTAAATGGGAACCTCAGCCTTCTTCTCAGGCATGAGAAGGTGGATGAGGTGCGTCAATAAATTGTAAAGCACGGGGTAAGAATTCATAGTTTTTCAAGTACATTAGCTTCTTTTAAAAAGTTAAAAACGCTTGACTTATCAATCAGAGCTTTTTCACCTGAAATCAATGACGGATGAAAAGGGATGTGTTGGTTGTAAAACGGGGTAAAAAACTTGTTTCTCAGTGTTTCAAGTTCTCTGCACGAGATTAAGATGTGAGTTACTGTGAGTTCATCTCCGCATTTGTCACAGGTAGGTTTGTCTTGTTTCGTTAGTAGAAAGTTGTGGGTAAGGTGTGTGTGTCCAATACGCAAACGACATAAAATAACCTCAAAAAGCGTTCCTGATGTGTGCATGATTTCCATTCCCCTAATATTGGTTTTATTAAGTGTAACTTGTTATTTATCTGACTATTCCATGTGTTCTGCCATTTCTTCCTCAGTCTGCTCTGAACTATATTGATACAATCATTATGTGTCTTGCTTATTTTCTGTATTTCCTTGTTGTGGGCTTGAGTAGCGCATGCGTCCGCTCTCTTGTTACCATCAGTTCCAACATGGCTAGGAACCCAATATAATTTTATGTTATGCCCTTGTGTTACGATCCTTGTTATGTTGTGTATGACAGTACCTAGAGATGGCATTACTGCAGTACTGGACTGCAGTGCTTTCAGTACACTGAGGGAGTCTGTGTAGATAATACTGTTTTCGATGTTCTTGCTTATTATTTTCTCCGTAGCAAGAAACACAGCATAACACTCGGCTGTAAAAACTGATGCACACTGAGGAAGCCTTACTATTTAATCCCAGTTCCCTTCCACTACTGCACTTCCAACATAACTGTAGTTTTCGATCCGTCTGTGTAGAACTCGGTGTAGCTATCATATTTTTCCTTTAGTGTAAGGAACTTTTGTATGATGTGTTCTTCTGGAGTTTGTCTCTTGTTGAACTGTATAAGACTTATATCACAGACCGAAGGAAAACTGTACCAAGAGTCAAATGCGCCGCAACGTTCTGGAACATTTGGTAATGTTTCTGATAAGTCAAGTTCACGGCAGATCTCCTCAAACCACATTAGCAGAGGCCTGGTTGCTTGGGGCTTATTTGTAAATATTATTCAAGACGGGCATGTTTTGACGATTGAATAACACACGTGTTTTTTTCGCGACCTAATTCTAAGAATGTACGCACATGTAAATGCTTTTCTTCTATCATCTAGTGATGGCTCATTTGCTTCAACATGAAAGCTCATTACCGGAGACGTTCTGTAAGCCCCACAAGAAAGGCGGACACGTAGATTATCAACTGAATCTAATCTTTTTAGATATGAAGGCCTTGCCGAGCCGCACACTATACTCTCATAATCTATACATGAGCGCACTAGAGAACGGTAGATATGAAGGAATCATGCTCTATCGGATCCCCAGCGTTTCCTTGAGAGTACTTTAAGGATATTCCTTGCACGGGAGGCCTTTACTTTCAAGTTGTTTATGTGCGCCAGAAATGTAAGTTTTTATCAAATGTTATTCCTAAAAATTTCTGTTATTGTTTTACCGGTAGTGCGACTCCATTTAGGTGTAAGTTCTGAATTATCTGCCAGCCTCTTTTAAGCGAGAAAACAACAGCCACTGTTTTCTGTGGAGAGAACATGAACCCATTTTTGTCTGCCCAGATTGCTAGCTCGTTTAATGAGTTGTACCTGCCTCTAACACGCTGACAGGCTGGAGGACGTGCAAGCAATCTGAAGGTCGTCGACATACACGGAATACATAATGGAGTTGAGAATTATTTTGGCTATGGAATTCATTTTCACGACAGAAAGAGTAGTACTTCGGATACAGCCCTGCGGTACCCCATTATCCTGGACCAAGCTCTTCGAAAGGGTTGCACCTAGGCGCACCTGAAACGGCCGGTCTGACAGGAAATCCTTCAGGCAGTTACACATCCCACCCCGGATGCCAAGGTCTGCTAAGTCGCGTAGAATCCCATATCTCCATGTGGTATCGTACGCCTTATCCATGTCAAAGAAGACTGCCAGACAGTGTTGTTGGTGTATGAACGCCTCTCGGACTGTGTTTTCTAAGCGGACGAGATGATCAATTGTCGAACACCCTTTTTTAAATCTGCACTGGTGGATGTCAAGGAGTTCACGTGATTCAAGAATGAACATTAGCCTAACGTTGAGCCCACTTTCGAATGATTTTGCTATACAACTTGTAAGAGCTATGGGCCTATAACTATTAGGAGAGGTGGGCGGCTTTCCAGGTTTTAAGAAAGGTACGATAACTGCTTTTTTCCAAGCCTCCGGCATCTTTCCGGATACCCATATTTTGTTGAAAAATTGCGAAAGTGCCCCTACACCAGCTTAGGACCGGTGGGCAAGCATTTTATAATGTACATCATCCGGACCAGGTGTTGTCTGTTTATCGGAGGACAGTACGTTTTGGATCTCCTGAGTTGTAAATAAGGTATTGTATATTTCGTTTGTACTGCCAGTCGTTGGAAGTTTCTGCTTTTCAGTTGTGTTTTTGTGTTTTGAGAATGACTGTGTGTAGTGTGAAGAGCTTGAAACATCAGAGAAATGCTGTCCTAGTATGTCAGCCTGTTGATCTATACTTGTTTGTGTTCCAGGGGCAGTTAGAAATGGTACTGTAAAGGGACAGAATTTGCCGTCTAATTTATGCACTGTTCCCACATCTTTTTTGATGTAATTGAACTATTGATAGATGAGTAGTAGTTTCTCCAGGATGTTTTTCCAGCATTGCGAGGGATGTACCGTGCTTTTGCTCTCGCCTTTTTAAAATTTGTGAGGTTATCGTGTATGGGGTATCTTCGGAAAGTTCCCGAGGCTTTATTCTTGTTCTTTTTTGCTTCTCTGCAATCTTGGTTGTACCAAACCTTGTGGTTTTTCTGCACTACTCCTGATGACTGCGGAATAGCTAGACGTGCAGCCGCGATGATACATGTTGTAAAAATTTCACTTAGTTCGTCAACGCTAAGATTATCACAAAATATTTGCTCCATACAGCCCTTTTCTTGAAATAGTGGCCAGTCCGCTAAGTGTAGCTTCCAACGGCGTGGTTTAGTTGCAATTATTGGTGGTGGTGTTGAAAAGTTAATTAAAACTAGAAAGTGATCACTTCCGTAAGGGTTATTAAGAACATTCCACTTAAAATCGGTGAAAATGGATGGAGAGCTAAAAGACAAGTCTATACAACTCATCTTTCCTGAGGATGGAGTGCAATATGTTGGTTTGCCAGTATTGAGCAGGCAACCGTTGTTGCATAGGATAAAATCTTCAAAACCCGACCTCTGGTGTCTGTCTGTTCCCTACCCCAAAACGGGGAGTGCGCATTAAAATCTCCGACTACCACATATGGCTCTGGTAACTAATTAAAAAGTGCTTCTAGGTCATGGAGTGTTACTGTGAGGTGTGGTTGAAGATACGCTCTGCATATGGTAATTGTTTTAAAGCTAATGACGGTGACTGCAACGGCTTCATAATTCGTCTGGAGCTTTATTTCATGGGTTGCAACACCGCTCTGAACTACAACAGCAACACCTCCAGAGAGCCTGTTTGCCTGTTCACGGTCACGGCGAAAGACTTTATACTTTTAAAAACATTTTTATGACAAGGTCCCAAGTTGGTCTCCTGCAGACACAGTGCTACAGGAGATAGAGAATTTAAGACATCTGTTGCATCACTATAATTATTTAGAATTCCACGGCAGTTCCAGTGGATAAGAAACGCCATGATTATTTCAGGGGGGGGGGGGGGGGGGAGGATTGAGACCTTAGCTCCCTCCTTGTAGAGGGCCTGTTATTAGGGTTTTTACTTTCTTGCGATCGAGAGAGCCCCGCCTTCGCAGCGGCGGAGGCGAGCTCGGACGTGTGTCCATCGCCTCAGTGGAGTGCGGGCTTCTCCCGAACGCGGCAAGCCTTGCGGGCTGCGGACTTGGTGGCCGGCGGGCCTTTTTTCGGGGGTGGCATAGCAGATCTCGCCGCATCTGCCGGAGGCGCGGTTGGCCCTGCCTCAGCATCACTATGTGTGAGCTGGGCAGGTGCCTGAGACCGGTGTGGTGCGCCGCGCCCGCGCACCACATCAGCGAAGTTTGTGTGGGGTGGGAAGGAGAAAGTGCATTTGGACATTGCAGAGCGCCTTCTTGCCTATTTGAATGTGATATTCTCTTTTGTCTTTAATGTAATTATTTCTTTCTTTTTTCGAGGCAGGAAAACATTTTGAATAAGCGGCATGGTCGCCTTCGCAGTTCGCACAGCGTGGCGCGCCATCGCAGTCGTCGGATTTGTGGTCAATTGAGGCACATTTGGCAAAGGTGTCACGGCCGCGACAGCTTTGGGAGCCATGCTCGAACTTCTGGTATTTGAAGCAGCGTCTAGGGTTTAGTGTATAAGGGCGCACAGAAATTTTTGCATAACCTACCTCGAGTGACTAGGGTAGGGTGCAGGAGGCAAAGGTCAAGACCAAGTGTTTCGTCGGAATCTGTTTTCCTTTCGGATTTTGATTCTGTGTACATTAGTTACATTCTGATCGGACAGTCCTTCAAGCATTTCTTCCGCTGTTATCTCGAGAAAGTCGTTCTCAGAAATAACACCACGTACTGTGTTCAAAGAACGGTGTGGTGTTACGGATACAGGGATATCACCAAAGGTTTCGATGTTTGCCAGCTTAGTGATCTGAATTATATCTAGCAATTCTAGCAGGAGGTCGCCGCTAGCCAATTCGGTCACTTTGTATTTAGGGCCCAAGGAATCTGTCAGAACTTTTGACACTACAAAGGGGGATATCACTCTAGCTGGCTTTTCTTTTCGTTCACTACGAACAATATGAGGCTTAGGGACAGCTGCTTTCTTTTTATTGAAGAAGTTGGAGGTCACATCGGTCCGCCCTCTTTTTAGAGTCGATCATTTGAAAGGAATGAGGTAGCCATAGAAAAAAATGTTCTTCGTCCATGGTGCCAGCCACCCATCATGGGGCCCAACAAGGGGACGGGACAGGAACTTGAAAAACAAGCCCTGCCCACGCCAGCTGTACACCACTCCTATAACCAAATATGACGCAACTCAGGGTAGTTGGTTCACAAGGTTAAACCTAGCCGCCTATGACATTTCACCAACAAGTTCGTATTAATTGGAGTCTACTGTACTTAGAGCAATGCTGTGTGAAGGGAACATGCTACGTTGCCCAGTTTCAGCCATGGTACACGTGTCCGCACACTGCAAAGCATACTGTCGCTGTCTGTAGGTCTGAAACGTGGCCATCGCCAGGCGCGTGTGGAAGCACTGGAGCGACATTATGGTCGACAACAACACGCGTACTACGTGGACATTGTCGGTCCCCACCCTGAGGGGGGATTCACCGCGGCAGTGGTCCACAACACCAACAAAGTGGCAGGACTCACGTTCCGTGCCTGCAGCACAACATATGCGGAGGAAATCGTGATTGCGCTCGCCCTCTCCCTCCCACAAGTGAAACACATCATTACCCACTCGAATTATATTATGTTATATTAATGACTTAACGACCAATGTGTGCTCTAATATTCGCGTGTTTGCTGAATACGTTGTTTATCGCACAGTTACTAACGCCTCCGACCCAACATACCTTCAAGGTGACCTAAACAACATACAGGAATGGTGCGACCGTTGGCTAATGGAACTGAATCCTCATAAATGTAAACGTTTGTCCTTCCACCACCACCGTAACCCGCTTGATTTCCCATATGTAGTCGCTAACGTTCACCTGCAGTCCGTTTCATCATACAAATACTTAGGCGTCACGCTGTGTAACAACTTATCATGGGCTACACACGTTACTAACATCAGTTCCTCGGCTAATAAAACACTCGGATTCTTACGACGTCATCTTCGCCACGCCCCACAACAGGTAAAATTACTAGCATATAAATCTCTTGTCTGGTCAAAGTTAGATTATGCATCGCCAGTTTGGAACCCTCATCAAGTTTACCTTATCAATGCGCTCGAGTCACTTCAAAACAGAGCAGCCAGATTCATTCATTCCTCCTATTCGTACGACATCAGTGCGACAACTTGAAAGCGGAATCCAGTTTAGCGCCCCTTTCACTTCGTCGTCGTATTTCTAGCCTATGCCTACACCATAAATTTCTCCATAGTTCGCTGCGCTGCGCTCCCTACATTGCCCCGCCAGCCGGCATATCCCACCACATTCGTCATCCCTTCCAAGTGTTTCGCCCACGTGCCCGTACTGTTACCTGTGCCGCTTCTTTTTTTCGCCGTGTTTCTGTAGACTGCAACGACCTCTCAAATGGCATCGCTACCATCTCATGCCCATCCACATTCGCCGAAGCTGTTACCATTTTTCAACATAACACTTGTTCAGTTGACTGTTTGTACCCACCTATTATGTAATACCCCGAGTGGGTCTTTAAGGTATTAAAATGAAATGAAATGGGGCCTTTTTTTATTTGGTACCTGCATCGCCTTTCAGCATTACAGCAGGGGGGCACTTTCACATTCAAAAAACAAGAAATCATGCACTTAACGCATGAAAAAAGGTATCATTAGGTAGAACATTAACAATATGTGGCGGCAAAGCATTCCATTCGCGAACTGTTCGCAGAAAAAACGAATAACGGAGTACGTCACCTGTACGTCACCAATTGCCTGTCGGAATTGAGCTGGGTTTGATACCTTCTCTCGCCTGGCGCATCCTACAAAATTGCTGTCTCCGCAGCGACCCTCCAAACTGCAACCCCATCTGGGGTCCCGGCCACCATGGACACCGGGCAATGAGTTAGCTGATCAAGCGGCCCGCGCGCTCTCTCCCCGGGCACTCACACTCGCTCTGTAAACCTACTCCGAGCTCATCCAATCTCTAATTACATTCAGAGACATCACTGTATATTACAAACACACTCATCGTCGCTTTCCGTAACCCTATAAAAATCTCTGGAGAGCAGACGAACGGCTCTTTCTCGAAATTTTTGCAAATACAATGCTGTGCCCGGCCGTATTGAAACACTTCAACACAGAATTTGGTGGGGGCTGCAGCCTGTGTGGAGCGACGTTCGCGGATGTTTTCCACATGGTCTGGGCCTGCCCTTCCTATCACCACCATCCCAATCCTCTATTTCCCACACTTCTAAGAAGGGCTGGAAGGCGGCGCTTCTCTCCTGCCATAACCTACAGTCCAACCGGAGCTTGGTCGCCAGGGCGCTAGCGGAGTTAGACTCCATTGGGGCTCCGGAATAGGAAGCCCACCTAGATTTGTGAGGAGCCGTGAATGTAGGGCCTGGGCCAAAACACCTCTTTGTACATAGTCAATAAATGTTTACCACCACCACCCTCCCCCATTTATTACTCCCTGAGTCAGTACCTAATGTTTTGTTCCTAGAACGGTTAAGTGTGCATGGCTGCGCGGCCCATGGCGCGGGCGTCTCCTGCAAGCCGATTGCTCTCCAGTCACTTTGCCGCCCGCGGTCGCGCGTGCGCGCGCTCAGCGGCGATAGGTATCACCACACGCTACCCCGTGATGCGATCAAGGGAGTACCCGCTCACTTATAATAATAATAAATTGGCTTTTGAGAAAAGGAAATGGCGCGGTATCTGCCTCACATATCTTGGCGGACCCATGAACCGCGTCGTAAGAGAAGGGATAAAGGAGGGAGTGGAAGAAGAAACAGGTGCCGCAGTGGAGGTCTCCGGAATAATTTCGACCACCTGGGGATCTTTAACGTGCACTGGCATCGCACAGCGCATGGGAGTCTTTTGCGTTCCGCCTCCATCAAAGCGCGTCCGCCAGGGTCGGGTTCCAACCCGCGTACCACTGAGACACCGCTGCGCTTCTTGTTAACTTTTATGGCTAGGCGCCAAGGTCGTCGCCGGACGCTCCCTCTAGTTTTTTTTTTTTTTTTGTTCTCCACGCTGTAGCGCCTCGTGGCGCTTAAATACAAGCTAGTTGGTGGCAGGAAATGATCGAAGCAACCCTTGTGAATTGCCATGCATGTTCTTTATGAGATGAGAAGCATACGATCGGGAACGCCTAAATTTTATGTTCAGCCTTCCTTCTTGAGCCCGCATAGGTCGATGTCTCGGAGTTTTGCCACTGATTTCAATCGGAATACCCGCTGAAATATTCCAGGCACCCGCAAGCTTCATGTTCATCAGGGCATGTAATCCAAGCGCGAACGCTTAATCGGAGAGCAAGCGCAATTAATCCTAACTTCACCTTCAATAATGCAAACGCCAATATTTTACAGATAAAAGAAAGTAATACTGCGACCTAAAGTCGAAAGACGAAAAACCCAACGTTTCGTGTCCTCTTGGCTCCTTCTTCACTCCCGAAAGGAGCTGTGGCAGTTTACCCCCAGACGTATGTTTAAAAACACCTCTCTTGTCCTAGTCTTGTCACCTCTGAAGACGGAGCAAAGACGGCATGAAAAAGTCGTGTTTTCTTAAAGAGACGTTCAGTCGCAGTATTCCGTTATTTCCTGCCTATTCCCTTCCGGTCAGACAGATTTTAGCCGAAATGCTCACACTGAAATCGCCAACGTTTTAAATCCACGCCCCAGATAATTTATTGTGCTTGCGCAAAAAGGAAACAGGAGACTTCAGCGCTCAAAGTACGAAATTCCATCAATGTGGCTCATATAGGTTATCTTTAAATTCATGCACCGCCTTTTTGATATGACGTTGTAGCATATATAACTTTCTTCACAGAGTTATTCGGCTGTTTCTTACAAGTGACAGTGGTGTCAAATTGAACAACTTGAGATTATTATATCACTCTCGAGGTTGTGGGATCTTCAACACCGGAGTGACGGTGTGCTAATTAAGAAGCACTTCGCCCACATATCGCGGGTTCGGGCCGGAGCAAGCTGAGGGCACTGCCAGCGCTTGGTGCGCGCCTGCGCTCTCGCTCCGAAGGAAGGAAGGCGCAGTTATTTAAGAGCACGAGTGTTTATTACACAGAGAGCTGCATTACATAACACTGCACTAATCCCCAGACCTCGGTGCAACCCATAGCCCCGCCGCAGCACCCGAAAGCGGGCCCGCGGAGCCGCGCGCGCAAAGCAAAGACTACATACACGCGGGAAAGCACAGCTAAGGGCGATCGCATGCCGCGCGGCCAACCAAAGGGGTTAAATCACGCGCAGCGCAAAACGAGGAAGGATGGGGTAAACGCGGAGCACATCTTGACGACGCAGGTCGCACATCGATGGCTCATCGCGCGTCGTCACCAGCAATGGCCGGCGATGACGGAGAACCAGCCAAATCAGGCCCTCCCGAATCCGGAGCGCGTCGAATTATGTGGGTTCGTCAACACCGGAGTGACGGTGTGCTAATTAAGAAGCACTTCGCCCACATACCGCGGGTTCGGGCAGGAGCAAGCTCAGGGCACTGCCAGTGTTTGGTGCGCGCCTGCGCTCTCGCTCCGAAGGAAGGAAGGCGCAGTTATTTGAGAGCACAAGTGTTTATTACACAGAAATCTGCATTACATAACACTGCACTAATCCCCAGACCTCGGTGCAACCCATAGCCCCGCCGCAGCACCCGAAAGCGGGCCCGCGGAGCCGCGCGCGGAAGGCAAAGACTACATACGCGCGTAACAGCACAGCTAAGGGCGATCGCATGCCGCGCGGCCAACCAAAGGGTACCGCGCGCAGCGCAACACGAGGGAGGATAGGGTATACGCGGAGCACATCTTGACGGCACAGGTCGCACATCGATGGCTCATCGCGCGTCGTCACCGGCAATGGCCGGCGATGACGGAGAACCAGCCAAATCAGGCCCTCCCGAATCCGGAGTGCGTCGGCGCCGCACAGGCGGGCTACACGACTCCGGAGGTTCGGGCCTGGACTCAAGCATACATACTAGATGCGCACGTTAAAGCACCCGCGTTCTTGGGCCCCCGGCAAAGGCCGGGGCACCCGGGAGCCAAACTCTACGCACCTTTCTGCTGCCCGAGTCGGTGGCGATCTCCCCGCTCATTTCCCGCTCGGGACCTCTCGCCGAAACAACGCCCCCAACTGTCACTCGGAGTGACCCAATGGGGACGCGAGGTCGAAGCGGGAAGAACGGAAGGGAGGGTGATTTACTGCGGTTCTCGGAAGAGCTTCCCTTGCAAGGGAGGACAAGCAGCGCGGCTGCCCCCATTCCGCTCGCGGACACCCCACGGGGGGTCTCTCTAACGAACGAAACGGCAGAAGCGGGCGCACACTCGGGTAGGCCAAGAAGCTCAATCCCCACAAGGTATGCAGCCTCAAGTTATGCCAAACAAGAAAGCATGACAGCAGTGTTTTGTCATAAAGCAGTGCTGTCAATGCACTTGATCGCCCTCACAAAAGAGCAGACCGTTTTACTGTAGTACGAGAAGCAAAATGTCGCATTCGTCGTGTTATAAACTTGAAAAACACGATGGGGATACCACTGTTAGAATAGTTGAACGTAATAACGAGCCTGGCAGAAGCACTGCAAATGTTCTTAGCGGCATGCTTTTCTTAACGTATTAAGAACAACGTGACGGGGGCTGGGCGAGAACTTAATTCACTGCGGTATTTGAAGCACCGCTCCGTATTTCAAATCTAATTTCTAACTCAGATTTTTTCTTGTCAATGTTTGTCGGGAGTATGCTTAAACCTGGGTGAGGCAAATATGTTTGGTCGGTGGTTCTTTCTCTTGTCGCCGCATCTTTACCGAGGTTGCTTTTCCCAAGCAACCTCTCGCAAACAACCATTAACTTAAGTGCCACCTGACACGGTGCGCAGCTCGCTCACAATCCGCTGGGCAAGTTGTGCTGACGCCATACCATTACGTGACCTAGATGGCCCACCTGCCTCATGTTATTTCTCTGGGGATTTTTCGAGGAATTTTCGCTCGCGGTCAATATGCCGATGACGACGATGCCCGATTTTCCGAGACTCTATAGATTTTCAACGTTCTCGAGTTAAAAACGTGAACTTAGGAGAAAACAGTAATGAAACCTGAAAGTAAACGACCGCCGACTGGAAGGTAGAAAGGACGACCCCCGCTTTCCCCGGTTGGGTCATTCCGGAGGCTCCTTTAGCTTCGTGTGCGTGAAAATGAGGCCAAAGCGGTGTGTTGCACCAGCCGAAGACGCGTAAGGTTAAAGCTCTCTGCGTCTGCTTAACCACCAGGACTCCTTTTTCCCGTGCACGGCCATAAACAGCAAGATTGGTCACAGTCTACATGTGCTCGGGGCATTGTTGTCGTAAGTGACAGTCATGTGCATAGCAGAAAGACCCCTATTGGATGAACTTCATGAAGTACAATCATTATTAGATGAAAAACTGCCCATTTTCTTTCGTTTTCTGTTATTTGTATTTGATTTCAACCATATTCATGTCTAATCTTTGTAGGGAATGGGGTTATGTTAAATAAGGATTACATCTGCTCGGACAGGGAGACGCAAGCGAAAATCACAGTTCACGTCCATGTCTCCAGTGTCTTCAGTTATTCCTCTACTCTATCAAATGTAGGCGCGTCATTCTCCAGCGCCCTCGCTGGCTGAGGGCGCAGCAACCTAAACAATGCTTGTGCACGCTGCCTCATCGACATTGTCGCTAGTGAGGTTCTTGAAGAAATCGACGATCTTCCTCAATGCCTTCAGGCGACTGTGGGGCCCAAACTTGTTTAAGAGCGGGCACTCGTTCTGAAAGTCGTCGTAATCGACGTCATAGACGGCGATGCCAAATCTCACGTCTGGTACCTTGCTTTTCACCTTGCAAAGCTGAAAGTAAAGTAAAAAAGCAATAACATTTTACTGACGTTATTACGGGAGTGCGAATGTTCGGTATTTTTGAACAGCGAATCGAGCAGTTACCTGGTAGATTCGTCTAACTAATCAAATTGTCCATGCACAAAACAGTCCGAGACGAATTGAATGCATGATTAAATTTTCGAACACTTATCGAATTACAGGTACGAAGTTCCAATAAGACGCGTCATAGTTCTTTTCTCCGGCTGTTCCAAGCACAGTGCCCGCTCGATTCAACACCGCACAGCTTGCGGTCGCGCTCGATCTGCGTGGTTTGGAAGGTTCAGAACTGTGGCGTGGTCCAATCGAGTAGCGGCATTCATAATGCTCAAAGATGGCTCGAAATTTGGGCGGCGTGGCAGTGCTCAGACGGCTTTAGTAAGCGGTGCCTTTAAGCCGATTTCACAGACCACGGCAAATACGTAGTTCTTGACTCTCTCGTCTGCAATGATGTGGCTCTACGTTATTCACTGTCATACTCCGAAGCAAAAGGTAATTTTCTAATACGTATTATACGAATGTCAGAGCGGTAGTACATGGACTTCGTGGTCAGTATCCACCGGTGGACATCAGTCTTGCGTGTTTTGACAGCTATACCTGTATCTCCGTAAATTATATCTCCTACAGGAAAGCTGACGGCTGGGTGAGTTGACACTGGTTACCATCCTTAGCTGTAGCTCTCCTTGAGTCCTTGCTCCTTTCGCGCTTTTCCGCTCTATCTCCTACAGCAGTTCCGCCTCTAGCACTTCGCTGTTTCTCAAGATTGTTTTGCACGAGTATTCAGACAAATCGCGAATATTCGTCAAAACAATCGATTCACCTGCAAATCTATACTACACCAGGGTTAACTGGAGATATGAGAGAAGCCTTTGCCCTATAGTGGATGCAGTTAGATTGCTGATGATGATGGTGACAATTTTTACAAGAGGAAGTCCTGAAATATCAATCCCTGAGAAAAATGCCCGGAAGTTTTTTCACAAAACATGAACAATGAAACAATTGAGAACTGGTAATCGTCATCACTGCCAGTATATATGTGTCCACTCCAGGACAAGGCCGTCTCCCATACCACTCCAGTCAACCCAGTACAGCATCAACCCCGTGCACCTCAACCCAGGAAACGTCCTCATCACATCCATCAACCTGAATCTCTGCCGCACTCGCCAATGTTAGCCTTTCACTTGGAATTCAATTCGTAACTATAAAGCGCAACATTGTCGCAAATAGAACAGGAAACAGAAGGGCTAGGCCTCAATCTCAGGGGGCATTTGGCCAAATCGGGGGCTTGGCGCATCGGAGGAAAACCCCTGCAGGCCAAGCTCTCGATATGGGCATCGGCGGAACAGGTGACCGGGCTCCCCACAATGGAAACACAAACGCCGCCGGTCAGGGCCACGCCAGACGACTGCTCTGTGCAGGGATCGTCGATCACTACTCGGGATGTGCTGCACTGGCTGCAGAGGGTAGCGGGACGTCGTGCGGGGTTTGAACAAATGCCGCTGGACTTGAGGCAGGGCGTCGTAGAGCATCAGCATATGTAGGGCGGCAGTCGTCTGTCTGGAAGGGCTGTGGAAATGCCGCTGGATTTGCAGGGCGTCGCAGAGCTTCAGGGTACGTCGGGCGGTAGTATGCGGTCTGGATGGGCTGTGGTTCGCCGCGTAGTAACGGAGGCCTGCTAGCTTGCTGCACCTCTTCACGGATAACGCCCATAAGGGAGCTGGCCGTTGGCTGCGACGTACACATATCTTCGCTACCTCTTCACGGACGACAGCGCGGATCATGTCACGGAGGAACTCGGTATTGCTGTTTAACGCCGGTACAGACTCCGTAACAGAAGCAGCAAGGACTGGCCGGTCGTCCGCGGTGGAACGCTGCCCGAGGACCTGCTCCATCGTGACAGCCTTTGCTAGAAACTCGCCAACAGTGCTTGGGGGCTGCGCACGAGGCCGGCGAAAAGCTCTTATATAACACCACGCATTAAGTGGCGCACCTTCTTGGCTTCCGACATGGCTGGGTCAGCTCGTCGGAAGACACGCGTCATGTCTTCGACGTACATTGTAGCCGTTTCGTTGGGCATTTGCATACGGGACTGGAGGGCACGTTCAGCTCGCTCCCGACGATCAGCGCTGACATACGCGGCGAGCACCGTCCTCCAAGCTGAAGAAAACATTCCTCAGCTTGGCGGCGTCATCCCATTCGTTAAATGCGGCGACACGTTCAAACTTGGGGAGCCAATCTTCCACGTCCTCCAGCTGAGTCCCGTGCAAGGACTTCGGTAGCCGTGGGTTCTGGACGGTGTAGTACGCGGCGCCTTGCATGAGTGGTCGAGGGGCAGGCGCCGAGGTAGAGTCAAATGGCCTGAGCTCAGGAGGCAGCTGGCCAGGTGCCGAGGTAGTCTCCAATAGCCCATGCTCAGGGGACAGTCCTAGATTTCGGCGACTGACCCGATGGACTGGCGTGTCGACAGGGAGAGTCTAGGGTCCTCGGTGTTAGTAGGGGTGTGCGACATATTCCAGGCGATTTACCCCGCACCTCCACCACAAACGTCATACATAGAACAGGAAACAGAAGGGCTAGGCACAGGCCGCAAGCAGAGAAGCAGAGTCCGAGCCCCGAGAGCACGCGAGTCCCTCACTTCTTCGTCCTCTAGGCGCCGTCCGGGGACACCTGGCGGCAATATGTTATCTTTCCTTCGCATTACATGTTTTCCCCATGCCTATACCTTATTCTATAATTGATCTAGGATTTAATAACCTCGCGTTTGTGCCCTCCGTACTCTGCTCTGTTCCTGTCTCATAGCGTTACACCAAACATTTTTCTTTCCATAGCCCGCTGCGCCGTCGACCTCATTTCAAGCCTTTTCTCCAGCATTCCGGTTTATGCCCCTCCACTACCTACTGACAGACATGACCATTTTAAACGTTCATGTGGCGGGATACTGACCAGCTGCTACAGATCAAGAATGAGTAACTGCGAAATGCACCTCACCACTTTCGCATTCTCGCAGTTATTTCGCTCTCGTCGTCAGCATTTGGGGTAAGTGCGTACTCCAAGTAGACCTATTCCTTTGCAATTTCCAATTGTTGACTCCCAATCGTAAACTGCTGTTCAATTGATGAACATCATCTCAGTTTAAGTTTTCAGACAGACACTAAGCTCCATAAACGCCAGCGGACGTCGCTTAAGGTTGAAGACTATGCCAAGTGCTTGAACGCTAGAGGCTCGTGCGCACTCTTGAGAACTCTGGCAGAGGGAAGGACGTTCTGATAAACGATTCTGACGTGGCGCCCCGTCAGACGACCTTTCACTACAAGTTGTCGACTTGGCGCGATCTCCTCACCCTGGAGCTCCACAGTGGAGCACTGCCTAACGCTTACGCAAATAAGTGAGACTGTCACCCAACCAGCAACAACGCTTTCGTCCGCTTTTGTCTGTTCTCACGCCGCACGTCAGCGCGAAGCAATCACCTTCAGCGGCGCTGACGACACCAATATGCAGCATTACTTGGCCTCTTATAACGCCTAAACGCGTACAACAAACGGTACGACACTGTCATATTCTATTTGAGTGATGTTGCTACTCAGTGGTTTCGCAACCACGAAGCCAACATATCAAGCTGGGCGGCTCTGAAGACGAGCCTGACCAATGTCATTGATATTTCGCTGTCGGTAAACTTCGCCCTGAAGAACACTTGCGCAGTCAGGTCCAACAAACCTGTAAAACTTCACCAGCTACAAATAAGATGTAGTCGACATCTGTAATAATAACATCCCTTTCCTGAGCGAGGCCAACAAAATCAATAATATCACGAAAGGGATTGACGACGATGCATTCAAGATGCTTGTCACCAAGATCCACAGATAGTGTGCGACTTAATCAGCTCCTGCAGAAGCCTAAACTTTAAGAAGCTGCGCAAATAGCGTCTCTTCACATGGCGTGCCGGCTTCCAGAAGGCCACTATTCAACTTGGCTCAACTTGGCTATTGCGAGAGATAATTCTATTATTCACCTGTTTCTCCGCAAGGATGTCGCTCGCCAGCTGACCGTGTCTATCTGTTCGCCTGTGCCTACAACGTTTCTGATTACCACTCTCCAGCGCATCGTACAGGAGCAGGTCGCTGAGGTACTGCCATCTACGCATCAGCATTCTCTGATCGCTTATGGCCAGGTCTAGGCCCTCCCCTGTCACCTAGATCTGCAGGACGCTCGGCTTCTCTTCGAGCATAAGCGGCCTGTATCCCCGGCCACAACCTCTAAACCCAATGCGCATACGCAAGAGAAACGTCCTATTTACTATGCTTGCGGAGTCGTCGGCCAGGTGGTGCCCAGTGTCCCAGTGGTGCCGTAGTCGCTGACTCCGCTGTTACATGGCGAGGTCCGGCCAACGATTTTCCGACGCCTCATTTCGTGCGTCATACGAGCCTCATCCAGATCCCTCTTCTCCTCGTTATCACCTCTGCTCATGTCGTCCGTCGTCTTCTCGCCGTCGTTGCCGTTCTCCGATGATCAGCCGCCAACCTGCTGTCCAAGCGCAAAACTAAAGGCCGCAGTTGCGGAGGCAAGAACTGCGTCGCCAAAGAATACTCATGCGTCATGCCTTTTTCCTTGTTTGTGAGCGTTGTATTCAATGAGGGCGTCGCTGTAGAATCCCCTGTTGACACTGGCGCTGGAGTTTCCGTCCTCAGTCAACGCATCTGCCACAGGCTAAAAAATGTGACGGCGCCTATTCCTGCCGTTTCACTTCGCACCACCAGCGGGAAGTACATAGGCCATTACTATCCTGTGCCACCTGGCTTCTTATCTAAGATGCTCGGTACAAAATCAAGCAGATCGTCTTTGCCTGCTCAACTCACAATGTCGTTCTTGGTTGGAACTTCGCTGCAGATCACGCCAGTATAGACTGCGCCTCTGACTGATGCTCCTTTGAACGCATTCCGCGTTGCTACCGCTAATAAGCTCATCGCAGAAGCCGCAGACGTTCCGCTTTCTCCTTTGTCCTTGCGCCTCTTTCCTGTGTCGCCTTCTCCTACTCAACTTCATTTCACGCGCTCTCGTAGCATTATGCTGACCAGAAATATGTTCTGTTCACACATGCACGCTCACAATTGTTGTTGGCTCAGGCGCTCTTTCTGTTCCAAACCCATGCTGCTGCCCTACAATGACACCTACACCGTGGACAATCACTTGGCAGTGTTGAATCGCTAGACGATGCGGAAGATTAGCAACTCGTCGATCATACTGCTGCCCTTCACGTCAGCGCCATTACACATGTTCCGTCGCCGACCCATCTGCTCTCGACGTTTTTCAATGCTCCATCGACGCTCTCTTCACGACTACCTACATAACCAGGACAACTCGTCGCCATCCTTTAGCGTTTCCGAGCTTCGTTTGACTACATAAAACATTCTCTGGGCCTCGCAACAACAGGTATTCATAATAAGAGTATAATACCCAGACCTACCCTTCACGTTTACCGTTCTATGTAATGAATCTTGAGCTGCCCTGCGTGAATGCAACCGTAAATTCGATATAACTAATGTATTCTCCCTTAACTTTTGTCCGATTCCTTCCCTGTTAAATTCGCTGCATGCTTCCTGTAAACAAATGGGCAGTAGTAGGAGAAGACCTTCTTAACAGGCTGCCATACTTCCTGATTAGGACTTTATCACTTTCCCTATAGGGAAATATGTTTGCTGTGCAACTTCTTTTGGGTGATTTTCGGAACAATTACACATGACTCTCCCACACTCTGGTCCTTCCCCAAGAGGTAATAATAATAATAACGTGCGGGGTTTTGCGTCCCGAAACAACAAATGCGCTATGAGGACCCACGTACTGGGGAGCTCTCGATTAGAAGAGAGTCGCGCAAAAGGCGGCATTCTCTTGCAACACTTGGCGCCTCTAAAGCTTAAACGTGCTACCACGTTAAAAGGGCACTTAGCTGAAATGACCAGCTAGGTCTGGTTTGGTTGGTTAATGGGGTTTAACGACCCAAAGCGACTCGGGCTATGAGACGCCATAGTGAAGGGCTCCGGAAATTTCGACCATCTGGGGTTCTTTAACGTGCGCTGACATCGCACAGTACACGGGCCTCTAGAATTTCTCCTAGAAAGAAATTCTAGTCGCCGCGGCCGGGATCGAACCCACGTCTTTTGGGTCAGCAGCCGAGCACCATAACCACTGAGCCACCGCGGCGGCACCAGCTAGGTGTTCACTGCAAGTGTGATTATGGGTGACGAAATTGGTCTCTCTCAAGGAGAAAAAATCCCAGGTGAGATTAACGAGAAAGCACTCGCTAAAGAGCGGATTTCAGCACGGCACTTATTACTGTGCAGCACAACTTAAAAATTGGCAATGACACTAGAGCTCCGCCTTAAGAGTACGACGCGTTAGTGTTAACGGGTTAATTCCCATATACGTTGAATTGGGCATTCTCTACTTTACGTTCACAGATCCCTGGGATTCCTCGTACCATTCCAGGCGCAGTGGTGCAGCGGTTAAGCGATGCGCTACTGGCCGCACGACGGCAGGTGCTGCCATCTGTTCCGCTTGAGGGAGCCAAGTTGCTCTTCCCGAGCAACCTCCCGCGACCAGTCATTGATTTAACTGCCATCTGCCAAGGCGGACAGCTTGCTCACAATCCATTGTACAGGTTGTGATGGCGCCACAAGGCCACGTGACCTATATGGCATACCTAGGTTACTTCTACGAGGACGTTTTGCTCAGAACACAGACGCTGATGACGGATTATCTATATAACCATTGCCTTGACGCTATCGCGTTAAAAAACGTCCTAGATTAGCTCAAGCAATAATTTATTACAATTAGTCATTGGTCTTTGTTCATTCAAGTTAAAAATGGCTTGGTCTCCGCGCATCTAAAGGAAAATTATTTTAGCGTGAGGCTACATGTGGGGCAGAGTGTTACATCGTGCGTTCGGCAGGGTCAGCACTGAAAATAATGACTTTACTGCTAACTCCAAAACTCTGACTTTGTCTCCTAGGCATCTAGCACACGTCGAACGTACATGATTATCTACTTCTGCGGTGAAACAGGAACGCGTGGTGAAGCTCAATCAGCTCCGCAAAGCGTCACACGAGAGTGATGTCTGCTTTGTTGAGCACTTGCGAGAGGCGCGGCAACCATGGCCGCTCCCTGCGCTGTCTGTGCCTGCTCGTTAAGTGGCAAGTATCCAGCATATGGCGCATAAGTTTTCACGTTAGAAGTGGACGAACCAGTACAAGACACAGAGTAAGAGAGAAACGATTACATTACATGTTGGCAATGCGATAGAATTACAAGCTGTTGATGCCATTTTCCTGAACTAACATCCCTTTCGGTCTGGTGACGTCACTTCAAATCTATCGACGTCGTTATGACAAAACTCGTCACATGATCTGTTGGCGTCACTGTAACGGCAAACCTCCTCGACCAATCAGTGATTTTTATGACACATGACTCGGCTTTTACTGCAAAAGCACTCATACGCTCACCAACACTGGCCAAGAAACTGGGCACCTCACGTAAGTTCACCGTTCACCGTGACATTGCCTAGCAACCCCAATTACTACTCGAGTAAGCTCCGGTAAGTTAGGAGGAGCTGCGCGCCAGCTGCGCGAGATGTTGTTCGGGAAGAGCAACATGGGTCCCAGAATCCCTACCGGTAGCTGTGATAGAAACAGCCACTTGCCAGTGTGGTGGCACATCGCTTAACCGCTGCGCCACTGCGCTAGTAGTGGTATGAGGACTCACAGCTATCTGTGGATGTTAAGTAGGGAATGGCAAATTATGCATATACATATGGCCATTAACGTACTAAAGGTATCAAGTAATGCCCTTAAGGCGGAGCTTAAGTATCCCCTCGAAAAGAAAAGTGAGCACATGTTTTGGCGCATCTACCCTGTTCAGACGCACTGAACCCCTGGCAATTTTTTTTCTCTCATAGGTATTTTAATGCTATCTCATTATAGAGTGCTTGTCGGTAGGCGTGAAGGTGGAGTGAAGAAACTCTGGAGAACATCAAAAAGCACCGGTGCCACCATGCGTTTTCCTGTCCCTAAGCCTCCTCAAGAGAAGAATAAAAGGAACGTGAAGGGCAGGTACTACACCACACTTCTTTGGAAGCTAAGCAGAACACTCTTTCGGAGTGCCAAGAACGGCTACAACAGATTGTGAAGATGGAGCAAGCATTGTTCACTCTCAACTACAATCAGGACTAATATAGCATGATACTCCGTACGGAGCAATCACACGTTTCTATTCTACAGGGGCGAAGCGCAAGAGCTGAGACAATAAAACAACTTCAGTTGCGAAGGCGCCAGGAAATTTAAACCGAAAGCAACGTCAGGCTTGGCGCGAAGCTTGGCTCTACAACTGCCAAGTCTGAACAGCGCAGCGGTACAAAACAGTAACGGTTTACGCCAGCATGCACGATTTGTCATGTGAACAGGCTAAAGCTCAAATTGGCCTTCCTGGCCAAGCATGAGCATTCATTTCAAGACTGAGTAACGTGCTTATTTCCGAGGGCCACCTCATCTTGTCCCCGCAGGTGGGGGCAAAATGCGGAACTTTAAGAATTTCAATGTCATAAAAATGTTCTAGGTCCGGCTTAAGCTTGAATTTTCATATAGAGTGAGCGTTAGGCCAAGAGGGTAGCAAATAATCCGTTAATGATTATATATTCATATTTGCGAAAAATAAACACTATGCGATCTTTCGCAAATGCGCTGCGTTCTGCCCCGCTCTTCGCTAATTTTGACCGCGCGGATTTCATTGGCATATCCAGGAAAACTTTGCGCAGAATAACACAAGACAGGAGGGAGAGACACAAGCACACACACACACACGAGCGCAAAGCTTGTGTGTGTGTGTGTGTGTGTGTGCGTGTCTCTCCCTCCCGTCTTGTGATATTCTGCGCAAAATTTTCCTGGATATGTCGCTACACCAACTGGCCCAACGTTCGGCTCTACTAAGTTTCATTGACGTGCTCTCACATTGCACAGCTCACGGGTGTTTTTCCGCTTAGCATCCATCCACATGCGGCCGCAGCGAGCTGGATTCAATCCTGCGAACACTTCGAACAGTGAAACTAAGGTCCAGAACAATTTTCTTTGCATGCTAAGGCCCAGACAGAAAGAGGTTTGAGTACCCCGAACTTTCTGTGACGACCTGCTAGACCTTTACGAAACAATTACTGGGAAAATTCAGCAGTATATTGCGGAAAGAAAGAGCGGAGTTTATGCTGCAGTCAGGAATTCGACAGCCGAATGAAATGCTGACCGCGTGCGGCGAAAGAACGAAACGTCCTTGTCGCACGAATACCAGTGGGAGGAGCCTATACAAGAAGGTAGACTTTTAATGCGAGGAAACCATTTCTGCCGGCCCGGACGTATTCAACCGAACACCGTCGTCGAATTCACCAGGAAAGCGGCCACCACATAGCGGACCCTTAATGCCAGAGCTCACCAGTAAGACCGGCAGATACACGCCTTCACGGACAGCCACCCGGATACCTTGCCACTGGCCAACTGAAATCTAGGCGACGCCATCCGCGAGATTGTTGGGAAGGAGCTTTACCGACTTCCATCATCGTCACCTCACGTCGCATCACTAACGGATGTGGTTCGGGAAGAAGTTCACAAGGCTTCTGGCATTCCTCAAGCGACAAACCACGTCACGACTTACGTCACCGCGGTACACTGGCAACGGTGTCCCGTCATCCAGAGCCTGGAGCCTTATTTCCCACTCCATCGACCACAGCCACCCATGTTTCAGCAAGTTTACGAAGGAAAGCATCCCTCTGAAGTACTCCAGCCCAACGCCATCTACTCTGCTCCCATTGCGGTGAGCCCGGCAACATCATCTGGCACTGCCGATGCGGAAGAACGAACCCCTGGAGTTCCTTCCCCGAGGCACCACGACCACAATCCGGCCAGCGACAACGTGACACAGAAGAATACTTTGGTACGGCCGACTACACACAAAGCCGCCCATCAAGGTCCCCGTCATCTGCGTGGTATGGATTGTTATATAGGAGCTGGGCAAAGGCGTGCAAAGGAAGGTTTCCCAGCACCTATGAAGGACACTAAAGCCAGTAACCTTTGGAGGTGAGGCTGCTCACCAGCGAAACAACGAAAGTTCTCCACCGAGCATTGTGCACGCACCTTTTATGAATGCCAGGAAAGCAAAAAAAAATAGTAGAGCGTTTCTCAATAACCTGGCTCAGAACGCAGTACTATAAAAGTTGCTGTCTACTTCTCGCTACAAACAAAGCTCAGACAGCACTGTTTCCCAATAAGAAAATCGATACTGCCCAAACAAAACGTTGATTGGCAACATGAGCATCCACACAGCTTCAAACGCAGTGAAGCTCGGTATCTCTGTTCAAAGACGATTACACTTAAGTTTGTGTTTTGTGGTACTGCATCAGCAATCCCTAGTGCACAGTAATACAGTCACTTTAAACAAGCCTGTCCGTCACGCTAGTTGCGTTCCTTCTATCCAAGGGTCGTAGTAAGCGGACTTGCACTATTAGAGCTAAAACACAGTAAGGCAAGAGGGGCACTTATTTGGTTCGAAAGTCTAATGTGCAGGTCTGTTCCTTGAAAACAGGCCCCAGCACACCTCATTCTAAACTCTCCAGCGGAATGATGTGACCCTGGCCGATTGCCTTGCTGCGGACGAGGGGCTTTAGGGACGCGATAATACTCACAGCGACTGAGGCGTTCACAGCAACTGCCAGTCGGACGTGTCGTAGTGATGCAGCGACGAAGCGACCGCATCGCATGTGCGCGAGTACATACAGTATGCGCCATCCTTGTGTAAAGCGCTCCAGCTGCATATTGGGCTCCGAATAAAGCGACACCCTGCAGCAGTTACTAGGTTCTTGAAGCAACCTTTGCGCGGAGGTAAAGGCGCACAGACGTAAAAACCAGGTGAGAAATAGTCCTTTACTCGAACACCATCTCATACATTCTCACTTCAGTTTTCATTGCTTGGTGCTCAATGCCCGACCGCTATACACAATGGTGACGCAGTCTGGCTACCGTCTGCGCGCTGTCTGCACGCAGCAGCAGCGCAGAAGACGGGGTTCCGATTGCGCAGGCAACGCACGCCACGTAACCGGATGGACCAGCATACACGAGTCGTGACGGGTATTCAAGATCATGTTGCTGCCTGTGGTTGATCCCGGCCGTGAGCAGTAAGTTTCGCTTTCAAGGCTGTCCCCGTCTCGCTCTCAGCACGTTTCTGCTTCCACTTTAAACGATTTGCCCAGCCAGCATACACGCACGTACTGGCTGAAATTTAGCATGCCTGGGCGCGCTTGCCCGTCAATGCCGCTTTTTTATTGTTTTGGGAGTCGGTCCTATCTTTGGGGGAGACCGCTCGAGCTGGGAGGCTCTTCGGTCTGCGCACTGGCGGGAAGCGCGCGTTTTTCGACTTCGGGAGCGAGTTTTGCTGTTCCTCGTTCGTTATGACTTATAACCGAGTGGTACGGCCACGGTAGTTCGTTTCATCTGAGACGCAGTTCCATGGCCATAATGCATATTTTGGTTTCGTTTAGTTTATGGGGTTTAACGTCCCAAAGCGACTGAGGCTATGAAAGACGCCGTAGTGGAGGGCTCCGGGAATTTCGACCACCAGGGGTTCTTTAACGTGCACTGACATCGCACAGTACCCGGGCCTCTAGGATTTCTCCTGCAAAGAAATTAAACCGCCGCGGCGGCCGGGATCGCACCCGCGTCTTTCGGGTCAGCAACCGAGCACCATAACCACTGAGCCACCGCAGTGGTTGTAATGCATATTTTGACGGTTACATCACCCTCGTTTTTACTAAGAGAGCGTTCGTTATACGAGGTCTGTTAGAAAAGTATCCGACCTTTGGCCAGAGAAAAAAAAAATGGCATAACTGGAGCGTTGGAAACCTAATTACCTTCAAAGTAGTCTCCTTGGGACTTCACACACTTCTCCGAGATGTGCTGCCACTGTTGGAAGTATTCCGAAAAGGCCTTTTTCGGAATGGAGTTTAGCTCAGCTGTCGTTGCAGCCATAATGTCCTTTTTTGTCTGAAATCGCGCTCCTTTCCATGGCCTTTTGATTTTGGAAAACAGCCAGAAGTCGCAGGGGGCCTTACCAGGAGAGTAAGGAGTGTGTTAAACTACAAGAGTCTGGTTTTTTGCCAAAAAAGTCTGAATCGAGTGCGAAGAATGTTCAGGAGCATTGTCGTGATGGATGCGCCAATTTCCTGTTGACTGCAACTCCGGTCTCTTGAGCCGCACAGCATCACGTAGGCGACGGAGGACATCCCTGTTGTACTCTTTAATCATTGTTTGACCCTGGGGCGTGCGTACTCGTGGTTTGCCACATAGCGAGAGTCCAAGAAAGCAGTCAGCATCACTTTTGACGTTGCTAACCATTTGGCAGGCCTTCATTGGTCGTGGGGACGTGGAATGCTTCTACTGTGACGACTGGGATTTGGTTTCCGGGTCGTAGCCGTACACCCAAGACTCATCACCAGTGATTATGGTGTTGATGAAGTCGGGGTCACTGTTTGTGGAATCCAGCGTGTCCTGTGAGACTTCAACACGAAGCTGCTTTTGCTCCACCGTGAGCAGCTTCGGCGCGAATTTCGCCTCAACTCTCTTCATGGCCAAATCTTCGGTGATAATGGAATGTGCAGAAAAACTACTGATGTCCACCTCTTCCGCAATTTCTCGGATAGTCACACGACGGTCCCGTATCACCAGAGCGTTCACTTCGGAAAAGATCTGGCCATTTCGGCATGTTGATGGCCGACAGGAGCGTGGCTCGCTCTCCACCGATGTGCGGCCATCTTTAAACCAGTTGTACCATTGCTTAATTTGTGTGCTGCTCTAAGCATCGTCACCGAAACCCGTCTGAATATTTCGAATGGTTTCCACTTGGCTGTCGCCCCGTTTCTGGTCAAAATTTGATGCATTAGCGCTGCTCCTGTCGCACCGCCATTTTGCTTGCACTAAAAAACCGACGAGAGCACTGCGCACTACCTCACTCAAACGCCGCCTCCCAGCGACTGACGCTATCGGCAGGCGGGAAAAAATTCGTGCATGCGCACGACACTTCAAGGTCTGCTGGTGCAAGCGCGCTTGTTTCATATCCATCAGGTGTTCGCAAAAAAAAAAAAATAAGGTCGGATACTTTTCTAACAGACCTCGTAACTGCGGTCGTTATAGTAGGCTCAAATCTTCCACCACTTTTTGCGGAGGTCTATTGCAATAATTTCTTTGAATGTAGGCCTTCTCGACTGATTGATTGGTTGATTGATTGATTTGACTGATTGATTGATTCACTGACTGACTGATTGATTGATTGATTTGACTGATTGATTGACTGATTGATTGATTGACTGACTGAGTAATTGATTGATTAATTAATTCATTGATTGATTGATTGATTGATTGATTGATTGATTGATTGATTGATTGATTGATTGATTGATTGATTGATTGATTGATTGATTGATTGATTGATTGATTGATTGATTGATTGATTGATTGATTGATCGGCGAATAGACTGACATCGACCGATGACAAGCCGAAGAGTCTTCACCTCCGAGTTCTTTGCATAGATGGAGCCTACATCTAGGACACGACATGAGATGTTACCTTTGCACAGAGTCCCTCTTCGTTGTCATAGGCAAATACCTCACGCCGCGTAGAGTGATGCGTCAGCATGGTGTAGTGCTTGGCTTTGTACTCCAGTTGAGCCGCGTAGTTCCTGTCGGTGCACACCTGCAGGAACAACATTAGTTAGCTATTACGTGCATTCTCTTTCGCATAGAACATTGAACAGACTCTACCGTGCGCCGAAACAGCGTTACTACGTAAAAATATCGACATTACGCTCAGACTGCCTTATACGGTGAACAAGGCAAGCAGAATGCGTTTTTCTATCTGATGCTTTCCTATTTCAGCATTTAGCATTTTGTACCTTCTTTGTGCTTTACACTAGCTACAGTTGTATTTCAATTTACCTTTTCTACATTTTTCGCTATTACGGTTTTACAATTGTCGCATGTAACACACGTCGCCTTATTTGGCGCGCCGTGTTTTTTCAGCCATGACGCGCGCTCGCTTACGGCGCTGCTTCCCTCTCTGCACTGGTTGCTCGCTTGGGGGTGCCGCTGTTCCCGCCTATCTACGACTGGCCTACGCCTCTTCGCAGTAGCACGGTTCTTTGGGCCAGTTGGTTGCTATCCATATGAATAAAAGATTCGCAGCACCAATAAAACGCACACAGAAGACCACGAACAAACAAGACAGGACGGTGCTGCACTTCCAACTGCTTCCCGCTTTCTCTCCCTTCCAACTGCGTCTTCGCCTCGAGTGGGGTGTGGTTCTCGCCGTCGGTTCCCTGCAGGCGCCGGAGGATTCCCTCGGCGACCACGCAGGCATGCGCCAGCATTTTCGCCTAATGCCGCTCATACTGTTTCCGCAGTAAAAAGCCTCCAGGATGTATTAAGTTAACAGCAGTGTTGCAGAAACTCTGCCGACACAAGTCTTATACCCCTGCTACACGGGCGTTTCGAATGTCTTCCAACCGAATGTCATTCGACTCGACTGCCGAACTAACGCTGCTACACGAAGTTTTTCAACGGCATTCGGTTCAGATGACATTCGAGTCGAAGGAGCTCCGCGGAGACATTCCAGATTTTGGAATGCCTTCGAAACGCGAACACAGCCCGAACCAACCAATAGCCGTCGCCGCCGCCGTCGCTTCGCCCCGCCCACCGCCGCGCGACTGCTTTCGGCTCTGTGGCTGTTCATTTCGATACCCGCTACTCGCTTTTTTCTGCTGTTTGTTTAGCAAATAGTTCGTGTTCCGTCTAGGTGAGTGCTTGCAGATAATAGTACACCAATGAACATTTACCGCGTGTGCATGAAATTTCCCCAGGAGTGCGCCGATGAGGACGACTGCAGTCATACTGCTGTTTACATTGGTTTACATCGCTTCGTATGAACAGCTTGTGCTCGTTTGCAAGACACAAAACGAAATATGCGCTTTAGTTCTATTAAATAATCTCTTCTCTTCTGTACCGGTTGTACGCGTGCTTGTTTACGCAGTGCGACAATCTGTGGGAAGCGCCGACACGATCGCTCGCCTGAGAAACACTTGACAGCCGGGTTGTTGACATCGGATGATCGGCGCTTCTCGCTAATTTTCCCGGCTTCCTCCAACATGCCCAGTACTTTATTTTAAACTACTTTATCCAGAAGTATGTTTGGTGACCGTTCGCGTTAACTGAAATGGCCTAACTTGTTAGTTACAAGCTAGCGACAGCGACGACTGCTGCTGGCCGTAAAGCACTGCTCGGCAGCTCGTGTCACACCGCCGCTTCCCGTTCATCGTATGCGCGTCCTGCGATGTAAGCAATAGTTGATTTCATGTCACTGTTGTCAAAACTACACTCGTTGACCATTTGCATTCGCTAAAACTTGTGAATTCATTCTTCACAACCACCGCAATCACCGGTCCAACCCTGCGGACTCGCTAGGCCTAGTCGTCGCTGAAGGGAACGGAGTCGTCATCGACTGAAATTAATTTGGCAAGTGGTTATCGCTATCGAGTGTCCAAGTGTGCACATGTGAAATATAGCCGTTCGTTTCGCTTATTTCCAATACGGATAATGTATAAGCGCGCATGTATTCGCACTGTCCCCTCATCAGCGTGTTTTCGCTCAGCCGCCGAACTCCCGAGGGCATATGAAGGCTGACCGTCCGCCGATCGAATTCGTCGGTGTCGTTAAGCCAAAAAACTTGTCCCACTACAATATTAAAGTGAACTGGATAGTTCACTATAATCACATGATGCTGTTCACCGTGATAGTGCCGTTGTCGGACTAGTGTGACCGTCGTCGTCGTTGTACACTGAAAACGAGCCGAGAATTTCGAATGCGTTTGGAAAGTGCCGTGTAGCACCGCGGGAGTCCGTCGAGTTCGAATGCCATTCCAAGTCTCGAATGCCATTCGACTCAGATGTCATTCGAAAGTACCCGTGTAGCACAGGTATTAGGCTTCTGCTCAGAATCTTTTATAAACAAACTGGTGTCAACTGTTTTAAATTACTCATGGTCAGTTAACACTGTGTCACGCGAGATTCAGCACAACTTCTGGGGTATTCTCATTCCGTGCTATATTGAGGTTATAGAATTTTAGAGCGACAGCGTAAGAGTTTTTCGACTACAACTCTTCTTCAGTCCGCCGCTGGCGGCGATTTTGCAGCGATTACCCGTTTGCATGGCTTTCCCGTAGGACGCACGAACTCACTGGCCACAACCAACTGAATGAGAGCAGCGTCTTCTGGATAGTAGGTACATCGTAATCACCACCAGCATGATTACGTCCATGGCAGGGCAAAGACCTCTCCCATATTTCTGCAATCAGCCCTGTCCAGCACCGGCCCTGGCTCCCCTATCCCCGCAAAGTTCTTAATCTCATCCGCCCACATAACTTTCTGCCGTCCCCTGATACGCTTGCCTCCTCTTGGAACCCAGTACGTTACTCTTAAGCATCATCGGTTATTTTGGTTCATCTAATGGGTACGATCGAAGGGTAATGAAAGAATCATTTGAAGAACACTCCATGCTTCGAAGGCAAGGTACCTCCTTTTTTTGTAGTTCCCTTTAAACCGCAGGCGACGACGGTAAGATTTCTTCTTTGTGCCGAAGATTGTATACAACGTGCTGAGAGCTTAAGGCCTTCCCTATCTGACACTACCACGCATCTGATGCAACTGCTTTGACTACGGGTGCCTTCTGGTCATGCGATTTTGTATTGCGGTTCATTTTTCCATCTTTATCTTTAGTATTTTCCCTGAGAAAATACGCCAACCTCAAAGCCGTCTAGGACTCTAAATGCACTGCCAAATGGTGAAACCTTGAGACCGCTCCATAAAAACCGAAACTATACTGCAGCTGAAAAGTAGAGCACGCTCGCAGCAGGCATGTGGAGCAAGAAGACTGGAAAACTGGTAAACCACAATGGCCTTCACAACTCTCTAGGCGCAGCTCAGCACAGTACGACATTGTCCGATGGACCGTCTACCCTAGATGACCGTCTACCTAGGGTAGGAGGTCTACCCTAGGTGAGCAGGGACGGCGTAGAGGTAAAGCATGCGCCTCGTGTACAACAGGATCCGAATACTGGCACCCCCGCGATTCTCCAACGGAATAAGGAAAACAAAAGTAGATGGAATTGGACGTTGAGGAATTGAAGGCGCCGCCTGATCCCAGTGACCAGCGCCGACAGCGCACCTTCTAACCAGAACAAGATTTAGCAGCCCTGCTGTAGCTCATAGCCACCACCTCATACCATTTATTCTCAACTACTCTCAATTCTCGACTCAATTGCTGTGTCCCATGTCTAACATCTGATGATTTTTTAAAATGTTTTTTATGTTTTTTGTCATCAGAGCGTCTAGTGCAGTGTGGCGTTTTCTTTCGCTTTAGTTCTGGTGTACGTTATTATGTCGTGCAGAGCCTGGGTATTAAATGTATGCAACGAAATCGTACTTTTTTTTCTCTTAGGTGTTTTCAAGGAAGTGTTGTTGACCTGTCGGTAACCGCGGTGTATGAATGAACGTATGTATGTACGGATTACTTTTGTTTCCCTTTTCTTCGCTACTGCCCCCAACAATAATGCCCTGCCAATTGGGCGCTGTAGGTACCGTTAGTAAATAAATAAAATGTAATGAAGACGGCGCGACGAACGAGCACAAAAGTAAAATACGTGACATGACTAGAGCCACTAGGAGCTGATTTTATTTTCGCACCAAGCCTGCCTTTTCTAGGACAGCTAAGCCGATTCACAAAAGCATCAGGCTTAGAATATAATCTATCGCGAACTCAAGGAATCATTGCTGGCGTAGTAAATCAAATAAAAAATCGGGATTCATTCAAGAAGCGAATTCTTTATCAGGCTAACGCAACAAATTCATATCCAAAGTGCCTATCTACGCTACACAGGCAAACCAACAAGCCCATAATACCAATCACACGCTTAAGGGTTAGTCAGTGATACAAAGAACCGTGAGAAAATGAGATCAGTTACTAACAAAAAACACGGAAAAACGCATGAAAAGGAACATTGAAGGCCAGCGCCTGCATCAAAGCGAAAAGCTCTAGAGTCAAATAAAGGTGAAAAAAGGAACCGCGTGAAAAAATGATACCATGTGATCAAAAAAGATGAAATAACGTGACCGCATGAAAAAACGATGCCATGTGACCAACAGTGACACGGAAAACCAGGTGAACGAAAATTAGTCCTGATGAACAGCGTCTGCCTCAGATCGAAACAAAGGTGAAAATGAATTCTGTAAGAACCACTATGACATCGCCAATAATTAGAAGAAAGTGGATCACAAAACAAACGATTGTACGGGCGAAAGAAAAACCCGAGGAAAGCCATAACCAATGTAAAGCCAAAGGGAAGCCTTCTAAAAAGGTGGTCTCCGCGGCACTAAGCGCGTGGATGGCCTGCTCACGGATTTGTTTTCCTGTTTCTTGATGAAGTAGGCTTCCACAATCTCGCACTTATATCTGTCTTTTCCGGATTTCAAACTTTTTTTTTCTAATTGGGGTCGGCAATTAGTGCAATATTTCTGCAATGGTCAACAAGGAAGCTGCCTTCAATGTTGCTCAGATTACGGCAGCGCTCGCTAGCATGCTAATTGAAACAACGGCCTGTTTGCCCGTTATAGGTGAGCCCACAGCTTAGAGAGATCTGATACACAACGTGTGTCGTACATTCGGTGTTTTTTCTGATTTTTTATTGTACAAGCTGGCTGTTCCTCGCGCTTCATGGCACAAACCTTGGACAGCTTGCAAAGCGCCGAGAAAACGACCTTAACATTATGCCTGCTCGGCACTTTCTTAATTCTGTGCGATACCTTTTGAGGGTACGGTACTATCGCTGCGGAGTTTCGTGATACCGGCTCCCTGATAAGCACAGGTTGCCTGAGTTCCTGAGGCAGCGTTTCGCAAACAGCTGAAATCAGACATGGCGGGTACTCTGCCTGTTGTAGACGTTGCACTTGAGCTCAAAAAATTCTTGAGACCAAATGGGTGCATGACTGGTTTAAAGCAGCTTGCAGGGAGTTTGAAGCAATCGCCCGCTTTCCATTCTTGGAATGGGTGCTTGCAAACAGGATGATATAGGATTTAATGAACTTACTTAGGACAAATGAAGCACACAGTGTTGAAAAACGCGCGCCCGGCCTATGCTATTGCGGTTCGGCGGTCTGACAAGAACTAAGATCTCCCCGCCGCGGTGGCTCAGTGGTTATGGCACACGGCTGCTGACCCGAAAGACGTGGGTTCGATCCCGGCCGCGGCGGCTGAATTTCTTGAAGGCGAAATTCTAGAGGCCCGTGTGCTGTGCGATGTCAGTGCACGTTAAAGAACCCCAGGTGGTCGAAATTTCCGGAGCCCTTCACTACGGCGGCTCTCATAGCCTCAGTCGCTTTGGAACGTTAAACTCGAATAAAACCAAAAACCAAACCAGAACTAAAATCTATGCTCTAAGCTAAGAACTAAGCTCTGGCAACATAGAGGAATTATGGAGTACAACCGAGAGGGTGACAGCTATCGGAATTAAGATTAATAAGAACAGGCCTGCGCCCCTACATCAGGCCATGATGACCACAGTATTGAAAGGCTCCAATCAAAGCATAAAATCAACAATCAATAGAGTAAAAACGCACTGCACTGTCCCGGTAGGCCGCTCCAATACCGAGGTAGGCAAAAAGCAGGCAGGAGAAGAAGCAGTGGGTGATTGTAGCCCTGCTTGAAGGAATTTTAGTGCGAAAGCACTTCTCCAGACGTACCAACCGCGAGCAAAAATCTTGTCATCTTGTCTTATCTTGTGCTCCGAACTAAGCCGATCATCCCCGTGCAAGCTCGGATAAGTTCGGATGAGCGTCGCGCAAGATGCAGCCAATGGCAGGATGCTCGGGAGGAGCGTAGCGACAGCTGCAGTCAATGCGGGCTCGCGCATCGCGCCACTTAGGTAACGTAGCCTTGTGGTGTCACCACAACCAGCACTGGCAGGTGGCAGTTAAATTAATGATTGGTCGCGAGATGCTCCTCGGGAATAGCAACATGGTTTGCACAGTCCCTACCTGTGGCTTTGATAGAAACAGCCACCTGCCGGTGCAGTGGCGCATCGCCCAACAGCTGCGCCACTGCGCTGGTTGTTGTGTAAGGATTCGCTGAGATTTATGAATATTGAGTATGTAACCATCACTTCTGCATAAATGGGCATTAACCAACTAAAGCTATCGCGTCATACCCTTAAGGCGGAGCTTAAGTGTCCTCTCCAACTGAAGAACGAGCACCTACTTTCGAACGTCTATTCGGTTTAACTACGTCAAACCCCGACCACTTTTTATTCTGCAGTTGGTCGTTTAAGTATATACATCGACCACTCGCTTCAGATATTGATATCTCCTCCCTTTCTGCAGTACCACGACATAGAAGCCTTTAAACGTTAATAAATGATGATTGCGCTGAATAGCAGACGGCAGCTACCGGAAAATTAACAGAAAAAATCATCTACGGATCATGAATACCTTCTACCACGAACTGGAAAACCGGAAGTGGAATGGAACAGCTCGAACAGCAAGACTAAAAATGAAATATTCCTATTGTGAGCGCATCCAGGCATCGTGCTGGATATGGATGTGCTCGGGGAGGTGTGAGATGTAATGACCATAGGACGGAAGGGCCTACGTTAGCCTGAACTTGAAGAGGGAACGGACGCAACTGGTAAAAAAGAAGCGTATCAGAGAGTCAGATGTGACAAGTAAAGTGGAGGAATTTAGTATCTCGCCGCATAGCAGATATACAACTTTAACCTAGGACGACGACATTAGAATTCAAGCAATCTATAATATCACTGGTAACTTGCAGAGTGCGTCATAAAAGTAGGATACGGGTAAGCTCCCTCAAGAGACAAAAGATCTGATTAACAAACGTCAGACAGTGAAAGCGTCTGGCCCTAAAGATAGAATATAAATGGCGTAAATATCAAAGCTAATCAGTAGGCGTAAGTTAACCGACTTAAGAAATTATAGTATGCAGAGAATACAGCATGCAATAAAGAAAGAAGACAGGCTAAAAGCGGTACAGAGCAGAGTAGGCAAACAAAAAAATCAGATGTACACGCTAAAAGACTGGGAGGGCAGTCAGTACCAATATGGATAAGATAGGTAAGGAATGGGGTGGAGCGCGTATGGCAGGTTCTCTCAGGTCTTGAATGGCACCTTACCAATATCCCTGAAGAGAAAAGTATGCAACAGCTGTATCCTACCGGTACTCACCTATGGGGCAGAAACGTGGAGGCTAACAAAGAGGGTTCAGCTTAAGTTAAGAACAACGCCGCGAGCTATGGAAAGGAAAATGATAGGTGTAATGTTAAGAGATCGGAAGAGGGCGGAGTGGGTGAGGGAACAAACGCGGGTTAATGACATCCTAGTTGAAATGAAGAGGAAGAAGTGGGCTTGGGCAGGGCATGTAATGCGAAGGAAAGATAACCGCTGGTCCTTAAGGGTAACGGAGTGGATTCCAAGAGAAAGCAAATGTAGCAGGGTGCGGCAGAAAGTTAGGTGAGCGGATGAGATTAAGAAGTTTGCGGGGATACAGTGGCGGCAACTGGCAAAGGAGAGGGTTAATTGGAGAGACATGGGAGAGGCCTTTGCCCTGAAGTGGGTGTAGTCAGGCTGATGATGATGAGGTAAGGAAGCCAACGAGCTGTGAAAGAATTCATAGAGTGCCCACGTAATCTGGAGAATAATGACGGAGGCAGCTGTGTAGAGGAATAGGACATCCCGCCGGCAAAGGAACAGAAGACAGTCTCACAAGGAATGGAAAAGAGGAAAACAAGCTGATGAGGATAAGGTAATGGCCGAACTGTTGTAGGACGGTGGGCAGATCGCGCGAAAAGACTGGCCACCCAGCAGACGCAATGCCTCATGACCTCTGGCATACCGTAATCTCGGAGGAACGCTAACAGCGCCTTAATCCAGAAGGGGACGACAAGGACTTGAAAAATTATATCGATCAGCTTACCGTCCGCTCTTACAATACACCTACTAAGGTAATTGCTATTAGAAACAGAGAAAACTTACATTTTAACAGGGGACTAGCTGGCTTTCGTAAAGGCTACTCGAAAAGTTAAGATCTTTACGCCAATGAGCTGATAGAAGATTGCGTAGAATATAAATCAACCACTATACACAGCCTTTATGAATACAAAGATAGCATTCACTCACGTTACCAATCAACCTCATCACTCATGCAGGCATTATGCTACTAGGATGTATTTGCGCCTTATGTAAAAATACTGGAAGATATCTGTAGCGACTGCACAGCTACCATAGTCGTCCATGAAGTCAGCAAGAAAATTCCAGTCGGGAAGGGTGCAGGCAGGGAGACATGATCCCTCTAATGCTATTTAATACCTGTTTACAGGAGGTATTCAGAGGCCTGTATTGTGAACAGGTGAGGATAAATTAATGGCAACTACCTTAGTCAAGATTCATAACAGTGCACCAAACACAGAGAGAAGGGAGAATGCAGACGACAGGTGCTGACTTCAGTTTAGTTTAGTTTAGTTTAGTTGAGTTTATGGGGTTTAACGTCCCAAAGCGACTCAAGCTATGAGAGACGCCGTAGTGAACCGCTCCGGTAATTTCTATCACCTGGGGTTCTTTAACGTGCACTGCCATCGCACAGAACACGGGCTTCTAGAATTTCGCCTCCCACGAAATTCGACCGCCGCGGCCGGGATCGAACCCCCGTCTTTTGGGTCAGCAGCCGAGCACCATAACCACTGAGCCACCGCGGCGGACTCGTGCTGACTTCAACTGGACTTTATTACAGGGGGGGAAGAATATATAAAACGCGACTTTTGCGACAAAACAATTTGCTGATGCCATTGCCTAACTAAGTCACTCAGGGGATGAATTGCAAAGTATAATCAGTGCCTTAGGTGGGCACTGAGGTGGGTCTAACCATAATAGGTAAAAACTGAAGTCATTTTCAGCCCTCCCGCAAGGAAATATCGATTTCTGATGTACTGCGTAGTGTTGGAAAAGGTAAGCTAATACGGCTACTTAGGGCCGCGTATGGCCGCAAATCTCGATCCCGAGAGTGAAATAACTGGGAGAATAAGACCGACGTGGAGTTCATTCGGCAGGCACTCTCAGTTCGTGAATGGCAGCTTACGAGTGTTCCTCAAGAGGAAAGTATACAACAGTTGTATCTTACCGATACTCACCTGTGGGGAAGAAATGTGGAGGATTACGAAAAGGGGTGAACTTAAATCAAGGAGAGCGCAGTGAGCTATGAAAAGAAACTTGAAAGCAGCAACGTTAAGAGATAGGCAGAGAGCAGAATGAGAAAGGACCAAACGGTAGTTAATGACTTCCTAGTCGAAATCAAGAAGAAATGGGTTTGGGCAGGGCATGTATATAATGCGAAGGCAAGATGACTGATGGTCATGATAGATAACGAGCTAGATTCCGAGAAGGCAAGAGTAGCAGGGAGCGTCAGAAAGTTAGGTCTAGCCAAATTTCGGCGAATATGCGTGCGTCGGCAACAAACTGCCGCCCCGCAGTGGAGCGTCATGCGATACGCACCATGCAAGAGAACAGTTTTCGGACGTTTGCAAAAACACTTATTCAAAAGCATATAATAAATGTCTGGCTTAGTTCCTCAGCCAACAGGCATTTCAAGGTTACTATTTAATGAGTTGTGTGTTATGGAGCCGTTTTAGCGTCGTTTCTAGTAGCGAGTCTTTTCTTTCGTTGTTGAGAATCCAAGGCGCAGCACAAAAATGAAGTATCTGGTGACCATGTCAAACCGAAGAAGTATAAGTACTTCCTGTCCAGTTGATATGGAGAAACAAAATAAAAGGTTACGCACAACGCAAGACACACATTTATGAGAAATTTCAGAGACAAAAAAACTAGTGATGTGGAAGGCATCAAATGCATTTTAACGCAAGACGTGCACAGCTTGTGTCACCCTTGTCTAGAGTGCTCGGGCGCCGAACTCCCCTGCCAACAAATCCACTTCTCTCAGTAACCTCTAACATACAGCGACAACGATTGCAGAGAAGTAGAACCATTTAGACGGGCAAGCAAGGTGAGTACAAGCGCCCTACCCCGAAATCATGATTGCATTTTAATTTCAGTTTTTATGGCACAGTGCACTTTTCTCGAGTGTTGTACACAAAGGTCCCACCGACTGCACTGTTGGGGACATAAGGCACCAGGACGTCAAAATTGGAATAAACACCGATAGCACCGGCCACGCCACCGCAACGATGCAGGCCACAAGAATAGCCCTTTTTCATGCAGGCCATACTGATATGGATTGCCACGTCTACGCCGCTGGGCTGTCAGGGCAGCTGTTACAACTAGGGCATGGATTCCGACGTCTGGCGGCAAGCTGAGTTCATGGACAACGAAAGCGACGCCGTGCAGTACCCGCTTGCCTCATCCTTTCCCCATATAGAGAACCGTTTCCACATCTGGCAACCAAGTACTACGCTCAGCGCCACCGCGTTGAATGGACTACAAAAACCGCCATCAGACTGTGGATACTCGGGGCACGCCACTGCAACGATGCGGGTCACAAGAATTGCCTTTTTCATGCTGGTTGGTTACTTACCAAATTCAATTTGCATTCGCTCTGATAACGCGTTTTTGGCTGCGATGTCGTGCCTTATCGGCGCTGACTGCAGTTTGCGAAGGTTCTTGTGCACATCATGTTACCAGTGTATCAACGCCTATGTCGTTTGCCTTATGCTTGTGCTAGCCGGGGATGCGGAATTCAACCCAGGACACCCAGAGAGTAATGCCCCTCAACCGTCCCTCGAATGAATTGCCTCGGCCATATCCCGCATTTAATGGTCTCAAAATACTATGCTTAGAGAACTAGCGTTGGTTAGGGCTGCTCAGTCAAAGGTCGAGGATTCAATATCCAGCCTATCGGCGCGAGTTGACGCCCTGGAAAAAATCACGAGGTCAAATCAGTTAAGTAGCCCAAGTTTATCAGCCGGTTCTGATATGGCTAAACTGTCATCAAATATTAAGCTACTTTCAGACAAAAGTGATGACGCTGAGAACCGTCTCCGACGGTCCAGTTTCCTGTTTTCTGCAATCACAGATGCACAAGATGAATCTTGGGGCCGAGTCTGAATCACGAATCATTTCATTCTGCGCGGACAAGCTCGATGTCACAATTGACACCACGATATAGAGCGTGCTCACAGACTTGGCTGTTTCCAACAAGGAAAAAACCGCCCTATCATTGTCAATTTTATGAGATTTAAAGACAAAGGGCGTATTCTTTTTGCCAGCTCAACGATTAAAAATTCTCTCTTTTCTGTCCGCGAAGACTACTCTGCACGCGTTCGCTTGGCAAGGAAGAAACTGCTTTCGTATGGTCAGCAACGAGCTGGCTCATTTAAAATCCGTTTTGATAAGCTCATCATGAACAACAAACAGATTGCGTACAATGCTGTTAAAGATTATCTGGTTGAAATAAATTTATAGCGCTCACCGCAGGCACACAGGTCCTTGATGCACCAATCTTTCCAAAATCTCACGCGTGCAGCCCCTGCCCCAACCGATAAATAAGTTTCGGTTTTACTAACAAACATCCGAAGTTATTTTCCAAAGAAAGGAGCCGTCGAAGCCCTATTGGAAGACAACAGCCCAGATATTGTCATCTTTACTGAAACGTGGCTCACACCTGATATACAGAATGACGAACTTTTCCAAGATAAGTAATCCTTCACTTGCTTCCGCCTTGACAGATCAGGGCGTAGGGGAGGCGGCGTGATGGTTCTCTTTAAAAGTATTCTGGTCTCTTCTGCTGTCGCAGTCAATAGTAAAAGCGAGATCATTTGCGTGAAAGTTTCTCTTGTTCATTGCACCAATATAATAATTGCATGTTACCGAGGATCTTATCCCGATCATTCCTTCGTCGATGACTTAAGTACCATTCTGCTCGACATAAATAAGCATCTGCCCAGAGCCAATCTCATAGTTAGCGGCGATTTTAACTTCCCAGACATCGATTGGGACAATCTAATCGTATCTTCTCGCCATTACAGAGAACTTTTGGATCTTATTCTTTCGTTTGACCTCTCTCAAGCAGTCAGAATACTAACTCGGGGTACTAACACTCTGGATCTTGCTCTTGCATCTAATCCAGATTTAATCCAGACTTTGTCATCAATCGCCGGTCTTAGCGATCATAGCTTCATAGCTTAGTGTTGTTCAACTTTTAAGTTCACATTACTTCACGACAAAGCTCAGTGAAATACATACGCTACTACAAAAAAGCCGCTTTTTCTAAAATCAGTGATGAACTAGCCTAATTCCTACTCCATCTTGAACAAACTGCTTTTCTCAGGTCTACTGATGGTAACAGGTCTATGTACAGAAGATAAAATTACCTCTTTAACTGAATCTTATGTACCCCTCGTTTGCATTCGTGCTGATGCCGAAAAACCGTGGTTTACCAACTCTTTAAGAAGTCTATGCAATAAGAAAAAACGATTATTTAGAGAAGCTACGAGCTCCAACTTAGCGTCTAAATGGGAAAAATATTTTAGCTGTCTGCGAAAGTATACCAAGTTGCTTAAGAGCACTAAACAAAACTTATACAACAATGACCTACTCGATATCCTTCGAATTGACCCCAAAAAGTTTTGGACTCTTTTAACTCCTGGTCGTAGCGATTCACATAATATATCTTTATTAGATCAAGATGGTCGTGATGTTCCAAAGGAGCTTCGCTCGGACGTAATGAATGCGTATTTCTCATCTGTTTTCACCCACGAACCAGCCGTAAACATTCCTACATCGCACAGCCTAAATGTATCTGAAATGCCTCCTGTTAGTATTTCATCCGAACGAAGATGTAAACTTATTGAAAATTAAAAGTATCAAGTGCTCGTGGGCCCGAAAACATTTCTTCTAAAATTCTTGAAGGTACCAAAGTAATATCCAGCCATTTCCTGCGAATCATTTTCACGCAATCTATTTCTAGTGGCCAAATCCCCTCTCAGTGGCAGATAAGCCAAGTCGTGCCTTGCTTCAAGGCAGGAAACCGCTCTGATCCATCTAATTATCGTCCCATCTCGCTAACATGCATTGCGGGTAAACTACTCGAACATATATAATTTACTCTCTAGTAGCTAATCACCTCGATAGAAATTCTTTTTTCTTCCCAAACCAACACGGATTCCGCTCTGGCTACTCATGTGAAACTCAACTTTTCGAATTTACGACTGACCTCCACTTAAACCTTGACTCGTCGTTTCAAACAGATATCATTTACCTCGATTTTTCGAAAGCTTTCGACCGGGTTCCTCACCAGCGGCTCTTGGCTAAACTTTCTTCCCTTTCACTGTACCCGCTGATATTATCATGGATTCGCAGTTTCTTAACTAATTGTTCGCAATACACCGTCATCGAAAACCAACCTTCTACCGTTACTAAAGTTACTTCCGGAGTTCCTCAGGGCTCAGTTCTTGGGCCACTCCTCTTTCTTGTCTTTATCAATGGCCTATGCTGGCATTTCATCATCCATCCGTTTGTTCGCAGAGGATTGCGTTCTTTACCGCCGTGTTAGCACTACGAACGACCAGTCATTGCTGCAGGACGACCTGAACTTGATATAATGTTGGTGCTCGACCTGGCTCATGAAACTGAACGAAACTAAATGCAATTTTAGGCACGTGTGCCGTAAATGATCTAACCTGCGGTTTTCATACCCGCTAAGCAGGACCGCGCTATCTGAAGTTGAATCCTACAGATACCTCGGCATAGAAATAACAAGTGACCTTAACTGGTCAAAGCAGATTACGTCCCTTGCTGCTAGCGTTTCTAAATCACTAGGATTCATCAGACGATATCTCACATTTTCTTCTCCTAAGGTTAGACTAAGCGCATATGAAACTTTTATCCGCACTGAAGTTGAATATGCATCGAGTATTTGGAACCCCCACCAAAAGTATTTAATGCGTATGTTAAAGGCAATTGAAAATCGAGCTGCTCGGTTTATAACATCAAATTATGATTCTTGGTCGAGTGTTACTAATATCAAATCCTCCGTTGGTTTAACTGTCTTAGCATCCCGCCGTAAGATAGCAAGACTCTGTCTATTTCATAAACTTTATTCTAATTTTCCCCAACTGCGTGACAGCCTAATACTGCCCTCTTTAAGATCATCGCGACGTTTGTTTAATTGCTGTAGTGTTCAACGCATTCAAGGTACAACCAATGCGTTCAATTCCTCGTTTTTGTCAGCTGACATAGCGGAGTGGAATGTCCTTCCAGGCAACGTTGTGAATGAAGTTAATTCCCTAAAATTTAAACAGATGTTGATTGATTTATTCCCCTAATAATTCCTGCTGTAGGCCTTTTTTCTTTCTTTTCTTTTTCTTTCATTTACCTACTTATTCGCTTGTTTTCTTTTGAAGTGTTTTTTTTTATGTGTTGACAGCCGTATCTGCATGTGTCTAAATCTATGCTCCCAACCTTAATTTTTGTGACTTGTGATTACTGTTAGTCCCCCCTCCCTTATGTAATGCCCCCTGGGCCCTTAAGGGTCAATAAATGATTATGATGATTTTCGCCGCTGGCAGTGGACCATTTTTGTTCGAAGTTGGACCCACGCCGAATCATACATGGTTGTGAAACGAGTTCAATATTTACAGACAGACATATGCCTACGCACAGTCTTTGTCAACAGTAACCAGGCTGCATGGTTTGCTTCTAGCTCGTACAGTGGAGCCCTTGTGGCTTTCCTAAAGATCTAAAGGTGTCGGAGGTAAGAAGACTCCCCAGTTCTTACCTTTAACGACCACCTCAGCTTCAGGGAAGCTGTAAGGGCTCCACTGTACGAGCTAGAAGCAAACCATGCAGCCTGGTTACTTTTGACAAAGACTGTACCTCAGCGCTTTCTGGGGTCCTACAGGTTGTGCCCTCGAGAGCACTTTCATGTCACTCATGCTAGTGAGAGTCAGAAACCGTGCTATACTTCGATGAATCTAAATCCTCAGTTAGACACTTGCTTCGTCTTGCCAATACTGTTATTGGCCCAGATCAACATATTTACGCCCCCCCCCCCCAAAGTCTTGTTAACGCGCACCCTCACCTCTGTGTAGCTGCCGAATGAGAGCAAATACGGACCGTACTCGCACCGCGAGTAGAAATCCAGCGGCTGTCCCGGACTGGCCGTTGTCGAGCGACCCTTCATGGTGACTGACACCAGCCCTCTGACCGGCGTGTTCCGAGCGTAGAATTGGCGCAGACTCAACGGGCCGGACGACTGCAAGAAATAAGCAATAACCTTTTGTATAGGCGACAAGAAGTTGCTGCTGGGCGCTGAACCTGCATTACTAAAACTAATACTGTGGTTATGGCTCCAGACATTTTAATATCGTTTTGTTAACCCGTAAGTAAAAGCACTCATACGCACACCAGCCATAAACTCTTTATTGAATGCATTAATAACTAAATAATTATTAGAATCGCTCCCTTTGATGGCTCCGTAGAAGGTATACATGTAGCCTAATTATGCTTGTGCAAGCTACATAACTAACCATTGTTTGAAGAAATATTCCCTGCACACAAAAAAATGAGATTTTTCTACAAACTATAGCACTGTTTAAAAAAACGCCCAAATGGGAGTAAATAGCTTGTCCTCTACACTCTAAACAGAAATCAACTCGAATGGGAGTTAAATGGTTGGCGTGCGCCTTTAAACACCATATGTGGAAACATTTACTCCATCAATATGGAGTAAAAATGTAATAAATAACCTATTTTACTCTCTGCACTTAGTAATGAGGTATAAAGGAGGATTCTCCTCTTTATAACTCCCTTTTTAAAGGCAGTTTCTTCGTCTAAATGCACCCAAAGTCCTTAATGGGTAAAAATAAACACCATTTTGTGCAATCCGCCCCGCCATCTACCCTGTTAGGAAAAAAATACTTAAATGGGAGTAAATGGCTTGTCCTCTAACCCACACCCAAAAGGTTGTTTATTTACACCATATAAACTGAGCATTTTATTACTCCCTTCTATAAGGGAGGTATTTAGGAGTACAAGGGAGTAAATTTTGTACTACCCACAGAAACAGAGCCCAAAAAATGGCTTCATGATTGTCACCATTCAGGCTCATTTTAGCAGAAGTGACAGCGGCGGAAACGGGGAGTGGCTGCTCGGGCCAACCTAAATTGGGAAACTGCGCTTACCTAATGTGAACCCACGTCACGCATTTTTTCGCCGTCTGCTAGCCCAGCGGCGGCGTAGGCGGCAGGAGTCGTCTCCTTGTCGTCTGCTTTTGCTGTACGAGCTCGTTTGGTTGGCTGTGTTTGTAGATAAAGGAATTTGAATCAATAGTTCAAAACTGAAAACAAGTCGCTAGATAGTTTTAACGGTCATGCACCACGCTATATTTGACTAAAAACCAGACCAGAAAAGTTGAAAACACCCTGACGGCGGTTTGGAATCACAGTGTTTGCTTTCATATTCATTTATTTAAGGCTTGGCTTTTCAACATGACTGAGGAAAAATGTAGCCTCATCAGCTCAATCAAGAGCTCAGCGTTGACACTATGTTCTATCATAGTTCCATGTTGATGCAACACACAATCTGCTGCAACACACCGCGAGAACCGCACTGAAAAAAGCCTGTGAGATTGAGGCTTGTTGTGTTTCTACCCCCCCCCCCCCCTCCCCCTAACTCTCTTTGTGTGTTCCCGTCACACCTGTCTCCACTTAGGCCATGCCCAGATGCAGTGCGTCGTTCTGCGAAAGTGGTCTTCAGGCACGCGCTCCCGTGCAACCTCATAACAGGTGGAAACGAACACGAGGGATGTATTCAACTCCTGGATTCCTGGTACCACCACTTCTGCCTAGCTGCCACGACGTGTCTTCCGGAATTCCCCTTAAACGTCACCCAAGGCACCCAAGTATTGACCCTGCGACTTTGTGTGTGCATCTGTCAGGGTAACAATGACTCAAACGCCAGCTGCCACCTGTGGAGACGAGCGTCTGCCAAGCGCCTGCCATTCAACCGGTCCTAGCTCTTTTGTCAACCGCGGGGTGACGCCGCGGCAGGTGTTCGCCTTTGGGGAATTTCCTCGGAACAAAGATTTGGAATCCACCTGGCCGGAAACGACTAGCCCGTCAACACGCACTTCTGGACACTTCCAAGTATCCACGGGCCTCAGCGGATGAAGCGAGGTGACGACGCGGCAGGTGTTCGCCCATCTTGTTTCCTCGAGAGAAGATACGATATCCACCTGGCCTGACGGGCCACTTCCGACTATTCAGGGGCCTCAGCCGAGGAAGACGACGAAGCGGTGAACGACCTTGGAGCACCCGGACGAAGTCCCTAAGATTGGTTGAAAAAGGCCGGAAGATCTCGGGAGGGTCTATTTAAAGCGCTCGAGCCGTTCATCGAGAAGCCATTCCCGGAGTGACTCCCTGAGCGATACGCTCAACGTTTCCCTGAGACTTCTCAGTTTTTACCTTGTTTGTCATTTTTGTAAATAATCATGTAACTATGTAAATACAGTTTTTCCTTGACTTCCCCTACTCCCCGTCTCCGGCCCACGTCCCTTCCTCCTTCGGCACTGCGGCGGTGCTCCTGGACTCGATGCCTGGTGGGACACGCTACTGGTACGGCAAAACATATCAGGCTTAAGTGGGGGCTTTAACGGGGTGGCGACACTAACAAAGGAACATTCAGGTATGGTTACAGTACTGGAGGCTCTAGTGCTCCACAGTGCTCCACAGGAGCAGTTCAATTATGTAGCTTACTGGAGCGGAAAATGGTTACAAGCCGATATCTTGTACCGCGGCAGGCGCCCGTGAAGGAACAGAAGTGAGCAGAGATCCAGCGACGATGGTAACCAAGCGGTCTTCACTCACCGCCATCATCAGACGACTGACCAGAAGCAGATGAGACGCTAGGTGGCGGGGCGAATTGGACAAAATGGTGCTTTTTTTACTCCACTCAGGACTTGGGGTGCATCTACACCAAGAAACTCCATTTAAAATGAGAATTAGGAGAATCCTCCTTTATACCGCATTACTTAATGCAGGGAGTAAAATTGGTCATTTAGCACACTTTTATTCCGTATTGATGGAGTAGATGTTTCCACATATTGAGTTTAAAGGTGGACGGCAACCATTTAAACTCCCATTTGGGTTCATTGTTGTTTACAGTGTAGGTGAGTATAAACCGCGTGCATACAAGCTAATAAATTTTTTGCAGCAAAAATTTAGCCCTGCAGACCATAGAGGTGCGCACTATATACAGCGAATTGAGGTACTCTTCTGTCATTTCCTGCAACCGCCTTTTTTTTTAAGGAATAAAAATTGCTTTTTGAGGAAGAAACTCCAGGTATTCCGCCAGGGAACTCACACTGAATGTGCTAATGTGTCTTTTTTTATAAGTTCGATTTTTATTTATTTTTCTAGGGCAAGGGTTTCAATAGGGGTCAGGCTTCATTCTCTGGCGCGCATCTCTGTCTCTGAGCATCGCTTCGTAGTGAATAAATACAAGCTCTCCTTTCGTACAATCATTGTCGAGCATGAGGGCTCACCAGGTCATACGAGTAATCCTTGGCTATCTTGACCGGCAGGGGGACTGCCGAATAAAGAGTGGGAGGCATTATGGCACAGTTGTGCAGAGATCTGTCACCGAATGGGTAGTGACCGCGCACCACCAAGATGTCCGGGTAGAATCGCAACTTCCTGCACAGAAATCACGACACAGGAATCCGTAAAATGTTAGTTGCGGTAGTCCATGGACGATCATCTGTATTGCCACGTGGTTTTGAACACGCACTGAACGAGTCTTAAGTTTACAATCGTACCTTGCAGTTTAATTAGGCCGACGTCTGTGGCACGCCAGAAAATTTCCTGATTTATTAAAGACTTCGCTGCGGCTTATTGAAGAATCAGCCCGTCGATAATGTGAGAGTGCGGCTGCGTTTCCGTCACACGTCCACGGCTCTTCACCGTCACCTTGCTCAGCAGAAGATGGAAAGTATTTTCGCTCATACCTCATTCTTTTCCTTTTAACTCGAAGACTGCTCAGTAGCGAGTGCGCGATTGAAATGTTTCACGCAGTATCTCGTGCATTGCAACGGCGTCTGAGTGGCCGCTCTTGGCGCGTCACCAAATGAGATCGCCAACCCGTGCTACCGCGCAGGGCTTGCGTGGCATCGAGATCGGGCCTGTCTACTCGAACGATTCAGAACTAGTTTCGACGAAGCTTTACCCGGCTACGAAATACTCAAAAAATGGCAAGGATAAGGCCACCAGGGGCCATTCATTTCGCCCTCTGTCATTGGTCACTAAGAGATACCCGAGTTTTTCAAGCATCTATGGGATGCGAGGTGGCCATTGGGTGAGTGGCGACTGGACCTCACCATTGGCTGCATTGGCATCAGAGCCAAAAGCAGCCAGGCAACCACCCAGTAGCCGGGTAGCTTCTCTCACAGAACCCTTGGAGCTGCAGATATATCTCAGTGACCAATGACAGAGGACAAAATGGACAAGAAATGGGCAATGGAAAAATGGCAGCTCATAGAACACGGCCCCTGGATTCCTAAACACCACGCGGGAGACATTGCCGAGCGAGCGAACAGCGCGGCCTGTCTGAAGAAATTTCTTTTTGTTTATCGTCACAATTAACACCCGGAATGTCGAACTTGTGGCGTATGTCCGAAGACTGATAAGTGAATGCAAAAAACTGCAGTAACGACAGAAAGCGGCGCCTCTCTTTACAGCGGAGAAATTCCTAAATCACAACACGTTTTGCAGCGCTAAATGGTAGTAGCGCTATCTCCTGATCGCACATAGTGCCCATAGGGGCCGCACTTATGCGACCACAGTGTGCACGGGGCCTGTGCGTCACGCCTCGCCCAACCTTCGTCGTCTCACGGCCGAGAATGTCTCTGAAGAGAACATCCTAAAGTTCAGCAAGGCCTTCCTAGCCTGATCCGATCGATGTTGGGCAGTTGTCCTTAAAGTCGGTGTCATAAATCGCAAGCAATATATCGTCGACGTCGCGTCAGAGGAGGTCACGCTCGAAGCCAATCCAGCGCAGTCTGCTATATCACGAACCATGTTCATTGTGGACATGGTTCAACTCATTGTGGACAAACGTAAGCACTACGCTGACAGCAAAGCGGGCACAATCAGGATGTGATGGTTTGTTTTGGTATGGTTTATGGGGTTTAACGTCCCAAAGCGACTCAGGCTATGAGAGACGCCGTAGTGGAGGGCTCCGGAAATTTCGACCACCTGGGGTTCTTTAGCATGCACTGACATCGCACAGTACACGGGCCTCTAGAATTTCGCCTCCATAGAAATTCAGCCGCCGCGGCCGGGATCGAACCCGCGTCTTTTGGAGAGAAGGAAACTGCACAGAGGCAGTAATCGCAGTGGCCACGAGCAGTTATATGCTTCCGCGTCATCTTTCGTTCGCGACAAAGCCCTCACAACAAAAATGCCATGACTAAGGCCAGTCCTAAGATTGCGGTGGATAAAAGCGCTGACTGAACACGCACTACACCAACTTCTGATTACCAACTCTAGGTATGGAATTCGCAGTTAAAATATGGCCGCTGGCAATTCCCTCGGTACCCTTTTGTTTTTGCACTTCAAGTTTCATAACCGCAAGGCACCGAATTTCACATCAGAAATGTGGTATGGTCAGTACAGTAAACAAAATGAACTCGTGTGAAATAATTATTCCAAAGAAAACCTAAAGCAAAACACCTTTAGTAAAGCAGACACAGTCTGAGGCAGATAAATGTTTTGTTTATGATCTCCGCGATTTTAACGTCCCAAAACGACGCAGGCTACGAGGGACGCCGTTGTGGAGGAATCCAGATAATTTCAACCACCTAGGATTTCTTATCATGCACTGACATCGCACAGTACATGGATCTCTCACTTTGCATCCGTCGAAATTCGACTACCGTGGCAGAGACCGAACCCGCGTCTTTCGGGTCAGCAGCCGAGCTCCATAACCACTGAGCTACTGCGGTGGCACATCGGAATGCGACAGATTCATGTCGAAAGTCAGATACAATAACGTAGTCTCGTTCAAATTAACTTTCCAGCTTTCATCGCTACGGCTTAGCCATTTCGCGCAGGCGGTTTTACCTCTACCCCACGCACACGTAACTCCTTTGCTACGTAGCCCACGTAACTGACCTTCCCTCTTCTACCAGAGAGACGGCCGGGTCCCTTCCCGGAAATGGCCCGGCAAGCACTGAGACCGAAGCGTAGCCGTTCTCCGCGGCGAGGTCACGCAGCAGCTGCAAGATAAAAAAAAATGAAGACAGTGACAGTGATTATGCTTCAAAGAATGCATCATGCACGGAATATGACTTTCTTTCACTGTGAAGTGCAGTGATGTGCATGTTGCAGACAGCGGTGAATTTTTTGGACGGAGCGGATTGCACGATGTTTTGATAAAATTTAAAAAGTGAACCATTGTTAAATTTAAAAGTGCACTGAAGGGGGATCTGAACTCGTATTTTTACCGCTGGAACTCGATCTACAGGTTACCAGCGTTCTTGGAAACTTCGAATTATTGCCCTGCGCGGCCGATTTCTCTAATTTAAATGGGATTAACGTCGGGCTCCCGCCTTTCTTTTTTTTTTATTCCCCGCAAACGGTGGGAGGAGTCGAGCAAATTTCACCCAGTCCCGTGGCGGCTTGCCGCTCTGCCATTGGCGGAGTGATACGTAGTGATCGGCGAAAGCAGAGCTCACGCTTATTTTTATTTCCGTGGGCCTAATTAGCAGCTGTCTAGTCTCTGACTAGACCTATTTATTCACGAAAATTTAAAAGAAACAAAATAAAAGCAAAAGCAAAGTCGCCACGCGACTGCCTGAAAGGCACTCCATGGGTTGGTCGACTCCTCCCACCGTATGCGGGGAATTCAAAAAAAAAATGGCGGGAGACGGACGTTAATCTGATTTAATTAGGTAAATCGCCCGCACATGGCAATAAATTGAAGTTTCTAAGAATGCTGGGAACGTGTAGATCGAGTTCCCGCGGCAAAAAGACGAGTTCAGATTCCTCTTCAGTGCACCTTTAAATGTGCTTAGCTTTCCCTGGACGAGGCAGCGAGGTCAGAGTTTCAGTTCTGTGCGACTGTCCGCCTCACAGCATTCCATTATATTTCAACGCGAGCGTCCGCTTCAAGAGGTGGATTTAATATGTGGCTAAGGATGACATCCAGAAAATCCGGCGTGGCGTTGTGAGCGACAACTAGGGTGGTGGCGTAGGGTGTCCCAGGTGGAAACAATCCAGGTGGGACACCTAGGTCACGTGTCCTTAAGCTCCGCTTTAATTCTATGACGCGATAGAGTGATGGGTTTATTCCTATACACGCAGAAGCAGAGGCGTAGCCACAAGGCGTGTTTCAGTGTAAGAACACCCCTCCGCCCCCTCCCAAGTTTTGTGAGCGCTGCATACGCCCCCTTTCCCCCTCGAAGGATTTTAAGTATGTTCAGCTGGTAGAGGAACTCACAGAACTGTCATGCACTGCCGCGACCACATTTCAATAGCGCCCTTTTTACTCGCCCGACTGTATCGCGTTGAATTTCACACAGTGGCCACTATTTCTGCGTTTCAGTAATGTAATTATTCAACAATGTTCTGGTAGATTTCTCTGCTGCTTATTCTCGAAAAGGTTGATGTACAGACTTTGTCAAAAGTAACCAGGCTGCACATTTTTCTTCTCAGTCGTATAGTAAAGCTATTACGCCAGCCCTCAAGCTCTAAATCTCTGTACGGTAAGAAGAACCCCTGTTCTCACCTTCAATGAACTTTTTGATCTTTAGGGAAGCCGTGAGGGCTCTGTTATAGGGATGAGAAGCAAACCATGCAGCCTAGTTACTTTTGACAGAGACTGTACGTAGTCGGGGCTCTGTAACAGGAAGCGGAAGTTATTGCAGAAAAGAGTCACTTCTTCGCCATCGCAGGACATATGGCACTCCTTTTAGAGGTAGGCACAGTTCAGCCCAATTAAGCATACCTTTTCACGTCAGCCTACTTTTTCATCCTTTACATTCTCTTCAAATGATCATAAACTATCGCGAAAATAAAAAGTGCTTTTTTTTTCACAGCGACTCTGCTGCCGGGCGCAGGTTGAATGTGTGGGGTAGAAGTTTTGACAAATGCCATTCGTACGCAGTTGCGGACTTTGTTGTAGAGCAGAAGCTTTGTGTGGCTTCGTGACATGTTTTTTAAAGTTTAAATAGCTGCGATTTTTCATACGAGCGGTTTTTTTTTGTGAGAGAATAGATGTTCTTAATTAATCATAAATAAATCATGTCCTCACAGTCCTTTGTGCACTCGTATTCCTATTTAAATACTACAGTGAGCGAAACAAAACACGTCGGCTTTATTAAAGCAGTAAAATGACAGATAATGTTTGTGCCCAGGCTCTCTTCCTTTTTTTTCTTTACCGGCAGCGTATAACACCCGCCGAAAAGTATTTCTGGCTACGCCACTGCGCAAAAGGTAATTCTCTACTCTACATTCATAACTTCCTGGCAGTCCTCATACCACTTCTGGCGCAGTGGTGCCGCGGTTAAGCGACGCGCCACTGCCCTGCGATGGTGGGCTCTTTTAACACCCGAATAGTATGAGGCCGGCACGATGAAGTAAGCGATGGTTTTACTGGCTCGATTTAATTGGTCACCGTGTGAACCGCTCCGGCATCCGGCCTCACCCATCAAAAGTCCGGGCCATTCAAGATTTTCCGCAGCCTGCCTCAATCCGCAAGCTCCGTGAATTTCTCGGTCTTATCAGTTTTTATCGCCGTTTCATCCCTCACTGCGCTGCACTCCTCAAACCATTAACAGACATGCTTCAAGGCAAGAAAACTAACTCCGCACAACTCGCATGGTCTTGAGCTGCTCTGGATTCTTTCCGGGCCGCCAAAGCGAAACTCTCCGACCTCGCCTTCCTTGCCCATCCGCGCCCCGATGCACCCCTACGCCTCATGACCGACGCCTCCGACTCCGGTGTTGGAGCCGTGCTACACTAGCTCGCGGATGGTCCTTGGAGCCCTCTCTCTTTTTTCTCACACAAGTCTTCCGCTGCCGAAAGCCGCTAGAGTACTTTCGGCCGTGAACTTCTTGGCATGTACATGTCCGTGCGGCATTTCAAGCACCTCCGAAAAGGTCGGCAGTTCCACATCGTCACCGACCACAAACCGCTCATTTTTGTCGTCAAATCGGGGAGCGGTAAATTCTCGCCTCGTAAAATTCGTCACCTTTCGTACGTGGCAGAATTCACGACCGACATCCGACATGTGCAGGGTTTCGACAATGCCCCGGCGGACGCTCTGTCGCGTGTTACTGCTTCCCTCGCCTCTGCTGCTCCATCACCAAACATCGATTTTGCCGCCCTCGCAAAAGCACAGCAGCATGACTCGGAAGTTATGGGCCTTCGCAGGGACCCTGGCGCGCTGACATTCACCTCCCTTCGTGCCCCGTCCCCATCATATGCGATACTTCGGCCGGCACTCCGCGCCCTTTGGTCCCCTCTGCCTTATGACGTCTTGTCTTCGATGCCCTGTATGGCATTTCCCATCCCGGAATTCGTGCCACGCAGCATCTTCTCACGAAACGTTACGTCTGGCCCGGCATCAACAAGGACGTGCGCGCCTGGGCCCGTGCCTGCCTGGCTTGCCAGCAGTCAAAAACTCAGCGACACACGACCTCTCCTTTCGGCTCGTTGCCTCCGCCGTCAGCCCGTTTTCACAACGTCCACATCGATATCTTGGGTCCCTGGCCACCTTCCGCGGGACATTCATATCTTCTTACTTGCATCGATTGGTTTACTCGCTGGCCCGAAGCGTTCCCTCTGCCAGACGCCACCAGTGACACTATCGTCAGAACATTCGTCGCCGGTTGGGTCTCCCGGTACGGGGTTCCCTCGACCATCACCACCGACCGTGGCGCCCAGTTTGAATCTTCTCTTTTCAATCACCTCATGAATTTACTTGGCGCTTCACGAATCAGAACTACTGCTTACCATCCCATCGCCAACGGCATGATCGAACGTTTCCATCGTTCGCTCAAAACATCCCCGAAAGCCCAACTCGACACTACCCACTGGACTGCATCAATACCCCTGGCTCTGCTCAGCCTCCGTGCTACGCTAAAACAAGATCTTCGTTGCACTCCCGCAGAACTTGTCTTCGGTTCGCCCCTGCGTCTTCCTGATGAATTTTTCGAATCCACCGATTCGTCCACAAGTCCCGACCCTACCGATTACGTGACGCAGTTCCGCCATTTTTGCCGTCATCTCCGAGCGCCACATCTCTGACGCCAGTCTCGGCCATCTTCACACGTTCCATCCGCACTAGCGACTTGCACCCACGTTTTTGTTCGCCGAGACTCTGTCCGCAAGCCGCTTCAGCGCCGCTACGACAGCCCATTCCGCGTACTCGAAAGAACACCGAAGTTCTCCATCGTGGACATTTATGGGCGCACTGACACCATTTCAATGGACCGCTTGAAGCCCGCCTTCACAGAAGACGCCCTGCCCTCTGGCCCTACATGTGTGGTTTCTCTGCCCCAACGGGCCGGCTGCCCTCCTCCGTCATCTTTCCCCGCTACCCCTCAGCAGCGGCAAGTGTCGTTCCGGCTTCCAGCTTCACCGGACTCCTTCACTAGCGGGGAGGGGGGGGGGGGGGGCTACTGTAGAAGTCGCGGCGGCCTTACGCAGCAGGAGCAGCACCGGCCGCCGAAGACGATGACGCCGAAGTGCCTCCGAATTGAGCTCGACTCTCGTGCCGGCGAGATGCGCCGTTCGGCTGCACGCCATCTTACATCTTAGCACTCAGCCAGTAAAACCATCATTTACTTCCTCGCGCCGGCCTCATACTTTTCGGGTGCTACACGCTCCCTGTGGTTGGACTTGCGCGGCCCAGGTTCCTCTTCTCGGGCGAAAAATAATTTGACTGCCTCCTGCCACGGTGGGCAGTTTGCTCACTATCTTATGGGTAGGCTGTGATGACGTCGCATGGTCAAGTGACCTAGGTGGCCCATCTGCCTCCTATCTTGCTTTCTGGGGACCAACCTGCCAGAGCACATCCGTGATTTTTCAATCACAACGCAAACGCCGGATCTTATGCGTGACGAGGCATTTAACACTATAGCGTTAAAACCACAAAAGTATGCGGAATTCCACTTTAGCGATTGGGTTTTTCGCGAACAAGGTCAGGATCCATGCCACGCACGGCGCAACTAGGTGGTAATTCAGTGGGAGTTATATTTAGACAAAGAAGGAAATTTACGCAGCGCGCAAGCCCGGCTAGTGAAGAGGTGTATTTATTTATTTATTTATTTATTTACAATACTGCCAGTCCCATCAGGGACCATAGCAGGTCATCATCATCATCAGCCTGACTACACCCACTGCAGGGCAAAGGCCTCTCCCATTTCTCTCCAATTAACCCTGTCCTTTGTCAGTTGCCGCCACTGCATCCCCGCAAACTTCTTAATCTCGTCCGCCCACCTAACTTTCTGTCGTCCCCTGCTACGTTTGCTTTCTCTTGGAATCCACTCCGTTACCCTTAAGGTGGCGGTTCCACTGCCGCCATCTTGCGAGTAGTTCATATTCTGCCACCAGGCTACGACACTGATCCATCACTGAGAAAGTGTCTACCCGTCTTGCCCTCAGCGACCCGAGACTGGTTTTGGTTGAGATGTTGAGATACGTGTCCGGTCCTTTCTTGACCCGTGCACCTGTGCTGCGTGAGGGTTCTTTTGTTGCTGCGCCTGCCTTCAGAGGATTACAAACGAACCATGGCAAGCCCAGCTGCTAGTCCTCGTCGTGCGTGGGGGGAGGTGTTGGCTGGGGTGGTTCCGCATGCTTCTTTCTCTGCCTGTCCCTTGCCAAAGCCAAAGAGAGTGGGGCGAGCCGGGGCAAAGAGGGTACCGTCTTTGTCCAAACGGCGTCAGAGGTTAGGTGATCCTTGTTCGGGATAAGGATGCCAGCACGGGAACAGAGGACCGTTTCCTTCTCTCTCTTGTTTAGCCTTGGCTAAATAGCCACAGAAAGCTGTACCGTCGATGTTACTATCTGGAGGGCCTCCTTTGAGGGAATGTGCCGTTTCGTTCTTGAGTTTTACGCGACTGCAGACTTTCCTGTTTTCAATGTCGTGACATATATTAGTGGGAGCAAAGAAAAAGAAAAAAATAATGCTGCCCAGCCCGCATCGCAAAAGGCACAACGTCGACACAGTGGAAACTTGGGAGAGTTAGTGATAACTGTCGACATAATTGCACAGAGCAAATTAGTAAGTAAGCGAAAAGAGGAAGCGGACGCCAAAAATAAGGAAGGTGTGAAATAAAGAAAATTAATTATCTTTATGTCCCATGTATATATTTCTAGCGTTTTTTTTTTTCAATGAACCTTACAGTTGAAATCGGTGCCTTTCTTGTGTCCTTCCTTCTGCCCTCGTCTTTTGCGCGTTCAATCACTTCGTCACTGTTGATGCATAGTAATATTAGTAGTAGTCGGAACACTCCTGGTCTAGAGTGTAACCTGCTAACTATAGCGCTGAAAAAAAATATATTTTTTTATCAAATGATATTGCATCTATGATAAGAAAACTATAACAAAGACAGCTATACAATTTAGTCAACGCTCAGCGTATGCCTGTCCAACCTTATAAACTATGGTTGGTAAAGAAAAAGGCAGAGAGAAATGGGCAATTGTCAATTTCTGTTTACCCTTGAGATGAATCGACATTGCGCAAGAGACGTGAAATTGCTATTGAGAGGGTTAGCACCGCAGGGTGTCGGAATGTGTTTACCTCAGAAGAAAATATTCGTCGTACATGCGGCGGCACCTTGCAACCAATTCCGATCAACTTCGACGGAATTTTGCCAAGGCTCTCAAAAATGCAGCATACAAATGCATACCATTCACGAGGCGGACTCGAGACTTTTTTATAGACATTGTACGAAGAAGAACGGGGGGGGGGGGGGGGCGAGGTGTGCAGGAATGCTGCCAAAAAAAAGGGGTCGGCTACAAAGCGATAGTTCTGTAGGCACTTAGGGCGACCCCCTCCCCTCTCTCGTTTGGACCCTCAACTGCGTGCTCTTATTCATTTTAGACGTACGTCTTTCTTGTATCCAGTTTGCATCATTAGGTTGCTCATTCCCTCCAGAATTTTCCATCGCGTGTTGAAATGTATATCTTTCTAACCTTGCGTCGATTTGCCTCGATTTGGTTGGGTCAAAGATTGAAAAAGTGCGCCCGCGTATGTATGTGTGTATGCGTGCGTGTCCACGCGCGCGTACCGGGAAACTGTAGGAACAGCTGCTATTTTCACACCGTCTATTGTCAGGAAACTATAGCCTCGTTTACATGAACCCGACTTCGGCGGGTCGAGCCAGGAGATCGAGTTGAGCAAGGTCAGCCCAACTTGACTGCATGTTTACATGAACTCGATTTTAGCGAGTCGCGACCGGTTCAACAGCAGCGGCACCAAGCGTCGAACGGCGCAGCGGGAAAGGGCAGTGGCAGCCGGGAAGATTGCGGCATGCACGGCTGCCTCGCAGGCGCTACGGCGCAAGCGAATAACAGGTTCGAATTTATCACCCCTCCTTCCACTAACCCTACTCAGACCGGTTTACGTGCTGTCTGCTGTTGGGGTCGAGTGAGTCAACCCACCCCCTGCAGCGGAGTTGACTGGACTCGCTCCCTCGATCCCGGACCCGACTCGTTTACATGAACCCAGTAACCGGTTTTCAGCTCAAATCCTCCACTCAACCCGTCATGTAAACACCGCTTATAACGTGCTTGTAATCATTTTCCGAGAATTCCTTTTCCTGCGGCGCTAGTCTACCCCGCCTGCAGGAGGGGCGCGCAGCAAGGGGAGGGGGCGGTCCTTTGTGCCAGTTCCCGAAAGGGGGACTTCTCAGCACTATAGTCGGTTACAACAAAAGAACGAAGCGGCACACGCAACTCAGACGGAGCTCTCCAGCCAATCACGTCGATTTGTGTGGCTGTGCATGCAGCCAAGTCTGCGAAAGAGAACGAAGGAGTCGGCGCCTTGTCCCCGTGTCGCCGACGGTGGATGTCCTTTGTTCGGGATAAGGCTAAAAGAATAATAACGCAAAAAGAAAGGAAGAGATTTTGCTGCCCCGGCATCCACCATCGTCTCTAGGAGCACCTGAGCAGGAGCAGGGGAAAAGACAGGGAGAAAGGCGAAGGTACTAGTAGGTGTGGTGCCCCCGTTAATTGTCTCAGCTGCACTGGCCACTAAAGGGGGAGGGGGGGGGAGAGGGCTGGGCTGCTCACCTTTCGCATAGATCCGCGCGAGAGCGTCTTTTTCGCAAAAGCGCTGAATGCTACAGGTGGGGTCATATTCGGCAACAGACGGTCGTGGCAGCTTCAGTCTCCACTGCTGTCGCGGCGCACCTGTGGTGACCGAACAGAAAACCGTTCGGTCGACGCGCTTGGCTGGGCGGTCTCCTTTGATGGGCATGTGCTGCTTCGTTCTTGAGTTGTACCCGACTTATATACCACATGGATTCATTTCAGCGGTGGAACATGGCGCCCTCTGAACCACGGCATTCGTTTGAAAGAAGTGCGAGTCCAGTTCAGGAAAACTGCACCTGCTCCATGGTTAGTGCTGAAATAGTGCAGCTGCAGCCGCCATGGAAGCAGATGATGGTTTGCGGGTTGTGATAAACGGCGGAGACTCAAGTAACTTTCACTCGTCGACAAGCTAGAACGCTGCTCGAGTTCTCCAAAGAAACGGATCGAGGCTGGTTCATGGCAACATGTTATTGTGATGTGCGGTTTGCACATTTCTTCATGAGATACGAGAGGTTGGCTGCCGCTGATGTAGGCTGTAAACAGCTGGCTCCAATTCATTGGCATCGCAAAGGCTAGCGACGACCAGGCCTGCACTCGACCATCCGTTTTGGAAGCAGACAGTGCCAAACTGCGCTCAAAGTGCCGGAACTAGCGGTACACACCCGCCGCACCGCCGCTGCCGCAGAACTTTGCCGAACTGGTGCATTGAGTGCAGGCGAATCGAGCGCTCTCCAACTTCCCCTCCACAGCGCTAGCCGGAACAACGAACAACCGGCAGCACGAAGCGAAAGCCTGTCTCTTCCCTTTCGTGTCGCTTTAGCAATGCCAAAGCTGTCCTCGAAAAATAATACGACGCCCAGAATGCGTTTCGTAGCGTCAGGTGAAAAAAATTGGCAGTGGCTTAGCTCTGCTATGCCTGGATATACGTAGCGTCAAGCGATCCGGTGTTTCGGCCACACGTTTCGCCTTGGCTGCTCGACGGCAAACTGCCAGGCGACAACCTCGGGATCGGAAGAATTTTCATTTTCCAGTCTTCTGCGCCGTTTGGCAGCGGCTCGACTCTCCTTAGCTTACCAGAGCTTACATGTTGAGCGCGACCGTCATTTCTCCGCGCACCCTCCTCGCGCATGCGCAGTAGCGCGCGGCGCAACTGTCGTAAACACGAGGTCACGCGTCAGAGAGGAGCGCACGCCGGCGGCGCCGGCGGGACCTGCGCCTCTCGTGACGTCACGCGGTTGCACACTCGCGCAAAACTCGGCTCTGACCCGCGTAGTGTGGCTTTACTAGCTTTACGCTACAAAACAATCCAGCAAAGCAATATGGCGGAAATCTGCTTGGAAGTTCGACACACACTACATAGGGCAAAATCGAGGGAAACGTGCGAACATCGTAGAGTTATCGTTCCCTCTCGTGAACACCTCCTGATTGTAAATTTTTAGCAGCGCCACCCTCGTTATTTTTTTCAACTGTGATTATTTAGTACACGTGCATGTGTGTAGATGGCGCTACTTACTAAATTTATCTACATTTATCGCATGTCGCTGCGTTATTGCTATTATTGTTTGTATTCTGTGGACTTTGTTCTTGGCAATTGTTACAAGTTGATTAAAGGAATGAGAGACCGACATTTTAAGAGTATATTTGCCAGAAAAAAGAAGCCGCGGAACGTTTCAAGAGCTTGTGTCCTTCATGAGGAGAACAAAAAAGGTAGCTAAAATCAACTAGACATTGCGCATTCCCCAAAAGCCGTAGAGTAAAGGCGATGCTTAGCCGCGTAGAGCGAAGTATTAAGTTTATTCACGCAAAATCTCAAAACTGCCACGCGCTGGTTACCTGAACAATTTTGCATTCCGTTTTTAACTATTTCGAAAAAACACTAATTTTGATCAGGAATAACTTTTAAACTAAACAAGGCAGATGGATGAAATTTTCAGAATGGAAGGGCGATTAGACGATCTCAAACTGTACAAAAAGGCGCCGCAATGCAATGCATATCCCAAAAGTTATTGCAGATTACATTGTTCTGTTTTCTATGCTTTTCAAACATGTGTGGCTAATAAACTAATCTATACACGTACTTCTAAATGCTTAAAAATGTTGATTAGCATCCGATCTCAAAGTATCTCGAAAGATATTTCTCTAGATGCAAGAGGTTTTTCACAATTTTGCATTTCCTGAGACAAGTTGAGCTCAACTGCCAGTTTTCATCTTTGCGTTTTCTTTTACAGTTGAAACAAATTTGCAGCTACCGTTAAACAAAATGCATCTTTTGAAAGCAGAGAAAAGTAGCTTTTCGGAGATATCTGAACCATATTTATGAAGCGAACGAGCGAGGTACAGTCGACGTACAAATATCACCAAAAATGGTTCCCGCTCACCGTCAGAGTGGGACCGCCACCTTAAGGACCAGCGGTTATCTTGCCTTCGCATTACATGCCCTGCCCAAGCCCATTTCTTCCTCTTGATTTCAACTAAGATGTCATTAACCCGCGTTTGTTCCCTCACCCACTCCGCCCTCTTAACGTTACACCTATCATTTTCCTTTCCATTGCTCGCTGTGTTGTTCTTAAGTTAAGCTGAACCCTCTTTGTTAGCCTCCACGTTTCTGCCCCATAGGTGAGTACCGGGAGGATACAGCTGTTGTATACGCGTACTTTTCTCTTCAGGGATATTGGTAAGCTACGATTCATGATCTGAGAGAACCTGCCATATGCGCTCCACCCCATTCTTATTCTTCTAGTTATTTCCCTCTCATGATCCGGATCTGCGGTCACTACCTGCCCTAAGTAGACATATTCTCTTACTACTTCCAGCACCTCGCTACCAATTGCGAACTGCTGTTCCCTTGCTAGGCTGTTGAACATTACTTTGGTTTTCTGCATGTTAATTCTTAGCCCCACTGTTCTGCTCTTCCTGTCTAACTGATTGATCATGCTTTGCAGTTCTTGTCCTGAGTGGCTTAGCAAGGCAATGTCATCAGCGAATCGCAAATTACTGAGGTATTCTCCATTAACTCTTATCCCCAACTGTTCCCATTCCAGTCCCTGGAATACCTCCTGTAAGCAGGCAGTGAAGAGCATTGGCGAGATTGTGTCTCCCTGCCTGACACCTTTCCGTATTGGAATTTTATTGCTGACTTTATGGAGAACTATAGTAGCTGTGCAATCGTTATAAATATCTTCCAATATTTTCACACAACACTCTTATACACCCTGATTCCGCAATGCCTGCATGACAGCTGAGGTTTCCACTGAGTCAAATGCTTTCTCGTAATCAATGAAGGCTATATATAGGGGTTGGTTATATTCTGCGCATTTCTCTATCACCTGATTGATAGTGTGAATGTGGTCTATTGTCGAGTATCCTTTACGAAAGCCTGCCTGATCATTTGGTTGACTAAAGTCCAAGGTTGTCCTGATTCTATTAGCGATTACCTTAGTAAATACCTTGTAGGCAACGGACAATAAGCTGATTGGTCTGTAATTCTTGAAGTCCTTGACGTCCACCACAGCAGGTGGGCGAACAAAAATGACAAACATGATAAAAATTTGAGCAGTGCACTCTGGAATTAAAAAAAAGTGAAAATCGTTTGGTTAAGAAGCGCCGATGTGCGCATTGAGGTATTGCTCTGCAATTTTACGTGCATCCACGGGCTGAGAGGTGAACTTGTACGCCAAACGTCGCCTCCTTGCGTAGTGCTCGTCACGGTCATTACCCGCTTAGGGCAGTGTGACTTCGTTAAGCAGGTCTTCCCATTGGATGCAAGGACGCTCGAAACCATGCACAGGCTGCACGAAAAATGTCGTCTTTGCGACCACGCCGATTAGACGCCAGTTAGATAGCTATCATCAACACGCAGACCACGTGGTGCCCGACCCTCTCGCTCAACCTAGCGCTAAAACACACCGGCAACATGATAATCCCAATTTTAGAAATCAACTTTCTTTGTGCTTTCGCAAAAACAGCTGAATGATACAACATGCAGTATATTTTTTTATTTACCATACTATTTCATAACGCCAGCACAGCTGTGGATTCTTTACCGGTAAGTAACGGCCATTAATGCTTTATTTACAGGTAAATCAAATGCTCAGTTTAAAAAAAAAGAAAACCTAACTCTAAGTAATTTTTCAAGCCACAGTTCAACCACACAGTATTCCCGAGGAAACGCCGCTGAAATTTCAAACTGTAAAATGCTCACAGTTCAACGGCAACCCATAACACAACACATGACGTACTCAAACTTGACTTTTCAATGCAGAAATATATACTTAAGATTACACACCTGAATTCCGTAGCAACATTTTGTGTCCGTACTCTTGGGAGCTTACCTATACAACAACGATTTGTGCCCTTGTGTGTTTATAAGCGTACACAGCGCGTACAAGACATCTATAGCAGACTGCCACTTAGGTAATACGGTAATCTACGTCAAAAGCGGAAGCGGAAGAAGTAGCACACGAAATTAGAACAAAACCGTTAAACAATATATGAGGTGCTGTGGAAGCTTCCCAAGCAAATATTGATCAGGAGAGAAAGCACGCCCTCCTTCGCAAGCGCAATCAGTGCAGCGCGAAGCGGCAGAAATGGGAGCCAACATGTGCACGTCTGCCTGAAATTTTTATGGGAAGCATACTACTTTAGCTACCACTTCAGCCCTTCACCGTGGTTATGCGCCTCCAAATCACGTGATACATGACGTCACACCACGTGACACGATGACGTCACGACAGTAGAGAAACGGGGGCCCACCTCGCGTCGTCGCTGTGGTTGTGCGCCTCCAAATCACGTGATACATGACGTCACACCACGTGACACGATGACGTCACGACAGTGGAGAAACGGGGGCCCACCTCGCGCCGTCGCTGTGGTTGTGCGCCTCCAAATCACGTGATACATGACGTCACACCACGTGACACGATGACGTCACGACAGTGGAGAAACGGGGGGCCCACCTCGCGCCGTCGCTGTGGTTGTGCGCCTCCAAATTACGCGACACGATGATGCTTCGCATTCTCCAGGCTTAACCAAGTTAAGCCTCAGCCATTTTTTTTACAGCGACGCTCTTAATGGCTCACTACTGGTGTGAGCAGCGTTGTTGCCGCTGGCGTACCACATGGCAAAGTGATATTTCGTGGCCGCAACACCACAGCCACACAGCGTCACGTGACACCTATTAACAATGACGTCACAGGCACTTGAGAAGTGACGAAAGTGGCAATGGGGAGCCGTCCGGCCCTACACTCCAAACAGGAATTACCCTATATAGGAAGAAGATGGGAGTGAGCTGTCCTCTAGTGCACTTCCTTTAAGGACAGCGTATGATACCCAAACACTGGAGCATATTTCAGTCACCGAATGCAGGGAATACTTAAGGTTAGCAGCCACGGAAACAAATTACTTCTTCAAAACATGCCAATTTCTGGCAGTTCCGAATAATTTAACCAAGGTTTCAATGTCTTCTATACGCTCACCTCAAAATCTTCGGTGCCGCGTTTAAAATATATAAAAAAGCAATATGCTTTGAACTGGGAATATGCCTCCGTTGTCAATAGCAAGTATTCCGTATATTTAGTGGTCGAAATCTACTCCACAACATAAAAAAGGAGTCCGAAAGAGGACTTCTTACTCCGTTTTTCCTCCCAGACAGGTTTATCCGTGTTCTGAGTGCACTCAGCACAGGTGCTGGTGGAGTCTCTTCATTGCACCGCTAGCAGCAAAAGCCCAAATCGCCAAACACAAACAACTGTGCTGTGCAAACGCAGTAATGAGAAAAAGCATAATCGTATAGGGATTTTTTTTCCCTCACGCATCGGGAGAGAATTCCTAGAACAGTCGTGCTCACTTTGAGAAACGAGATGGCCGACTGCAGCTCTCGCCCCGTCATGTCTTCATGCGTGTCGAGTATTCCCACGTGGAAGATGTTGCTATCCCAAAACTCTTTCAGGCCATACTCGTAGCCCTGCCGCAGATCCTGAGTCGCCCGGAGAATGTGCCTGCGTATGTGCGACACGAATGTGGCAGAATGGAATGAAGCGATCGCCGGTCACTCTTGTCACTTCAATAGTGCTAGCTCCGAAGCAACCCCCCCTTACCCAAGATAGCACTGAAACGTTACCACAATGTTGCATTTTCTGTTTAGGTGGAATGATATTGTAATATTCATGTTCTTTTTCTTAACATATCCGGAACGTTGCAAGCAAAATTTGTACAACCTTGCCCTAATGTTAATCAATATTTAAACAATATAAATGCGCCTTTCTCTAAAATGGTACTGCAAACTTGCAAGAGCATGTAAGCACGCCGGTTTTGAAAGTGAACAATTTAGTTCTGAAGGTAAATAACTTAATCAACGCTTTGTAAAAACCAACAACAAAGAGAAACTTGGTTTCTAGAGTGCGCCACAACCAATACATGCAACTAAGTCACGTCGAAACGCATACGATAGAGACAAGCTTATATACTCATTGCAGTACAATTTCAATTCCGGCTGGTTAGGTGATGTTCATTTTAAACGAAAGAACCAGCGCGAACAACAACGCAGGACGAAGAATGAGAAGTACACAACACAGGCGCTGTCTCGCAGCTAAAATTTGATTTAGAAGAAATTAACACATATAACCTAAGAATACTGCTCACTTCCAGAAATCATTAGCCAATCAACTCACAATCAACAAAGAATTAAAGCGTGACGCTCTTAGATACGACCTACGACACAACAGCGGCTAACCGGGAAACGTGGTTCTGTATCACATAGTCCATAGAGGGCGTACAGGTACACGTGCTGTTTTCTTTCTAATTAAAAAAACTTCTACAATCGCTCTTGTGTGCCGATCATGAAGCAGGTATAGTACAATGGTATCCTGAAATTCTTGCTTACTATCCTTTTTTTTTCGCACTCACAGCAGTGTTTTGACACATTTGAGGATGGTTTTTCGCGCTCTGGGAGGCGGATATTCAAACACCCGCGGTGTGTCGAATGTATACCTTTTGACACGTGAACGGAAAATGATCAACGAAGGACCGCACACACGCCAATGTAGCGCAGCGAGCGTTTGGAGGAGTGCACTTCTAGTGCAAAAGCACCAGTACACGAGGTCGAACGCAACCAACTATCTCATGGCATCCCTGACCTTGAGGCTGCAGAAATAAAAGAAATACCGACACGACTGGGTTTCAAACTCACGGCGCAGTGAACACATCAGCTTGGCTGGTCGCTGCACGCGAGCACTATGTTATCGCCGCAGCCGATCACGCCGCCTAATACACTAGGGCTGTTGTTGTTGTTGACCAAGCGCTGTGCATCAGATCACATCAGATTAGATTAGATTAGATTAATTAGATTAGGTTAGATTAACCTAGATCAGAGCTTAACCTGAGTCTAATACCGTCACCAGACGTGCCGACGACCCAGAAAAGCAAAACCAAGAGCCAACCAAGATAAACACATGCTTGCGCACGTCTACCCACTTTAACTACTTTAAAACCCTGCCACACTTTTTTCTTGTCGTCGTCAGGTTCACCCGTCATCGCACAAAGGCGTTGTAGCCTTAAGGTTGCCAAGCATAAGACGTCAATGTTGAATCTGAGGCCAATATTCCATAGCTTATGCGCCATGCGATACACATAGAGGATGGCCACTGTTTTCTTTCGGTTTTGCTTTCCTTCACCTTCAGAATTCGCGACGATGACCCCTTGGAATTATGTTCTCGCATCCCCTTTTTTTGACTAAATGTAGAAAACCTGCCGTGGTTAATCTCTTCGCCTGCAAGGAAACTCCTTATGCCATGGAATGGGCACGTAATTTAACGAGCGCGGACACTAGGCATGAGAGTGCTATGCCGCTATTAACCAATCTTGAGTGCCCTGAACAGAAACTCATTGTATTTTTTTTTTTTTTGGGGGGGGGGGGCGTCACTTGTAGGCCCAATATTCACGGCCCTCCTATAACTGTGGAGCTTTGCAGTCACTTTTCAACCACTTAAACTGCGCACGATCTTCCAGTCATGTTTTCAACGTGTACGAAATAGTCGTCCTTTTTCAACCAATACAAGGTAGTTGTCTACTTTCCTTCTTATCTCGAAAGGAAGATCTATTAGGTTTTCACTTCTTTATTGTTTATGGGGGTTCAACGTCCGAAAGAGACTCAGCCTATGAGGGACGCCGTAGTGAAGGGCTCCGAAAATTTCGAACACCTCGGGTTCTTTAACGTGCACTGAAATCGCACAGTACACGGGACGCTAGAATTTCGCCTCCATTGAAATTGACCGCCGCGGCCGGGATCGAACCTGCGTCTTTTGGGTCCGCACCCGAGCGCTAAAATCACTGAGCCACCGATTCTCAGTAGCATTTCTGCGACCGAGTAAGTGCGGTGATATTTAGAACATCACCTCGCCTGCTCTTCTGAGAAAAATGTTCCTGAGGATCGGGGCTATGCAAGAACCGATGGAAACGCCCCTGTTTTTAAAAGTATTTTTCTGCCCCATTCCACGATGGCCGAACACAGGTAGAATGAAATTATCTCTAGGAAGCTTTCTACTGGAATTCCGCCGCGAACTTGTTCTTCTTCTTCATCCTCTTTTGTAATCTACTTCACCGTTCTTTCGCGCGATGCAATCCTTCACGGCGTTCAAAATCTCCTGTCGACAGGAAAAAAGTGCGCCATTTTAAATAATCGGTGTCCGCAGGTCAAAATTAGTGGAGTGTGCGCGGTCGGTCGCGTATCAGATTCCGTCCACATATCACATGGTATGCACTGTACAGAGCAGGCAGTGTTTGAATATCCGCCTTTCAGGCGGATATCCGCCTGAAAGAGAACTAAAAAGCATCGTCAGGCGTGTCAAAACACTACGCTAAGTGAGTAAAAAAGGATTGTTAGCCAGGCACCTCGTCCGACCTGCCTCTATTACGGTCTGTTGGCGACAAATTCTAGCACTACGCTCTTCACACTCCGCTGTATTTTGCACCATCCTCCCTCCTGCCCCTATTTATTCGGCCATTTTTACGAAAGCCGCAGGGGCACATCGGCCCTTTTGTGTTTAACTGCTTCGCGAAGCAAGCACTTTCTTAACACAAGCCGCCCAACATATTCCTCTTCCACCACTCACATCTTTCGAAGTTCAAGATGCACGACTCGCAAGAAACTGAAAAGCGCACTACTACCATATCTACCCCTTTCTTTCTTCCAAGATATCCCGCTTTCTTGTTTGCGCGTCCTAACAGTAAAACTGCTCGCATTGTTGCACGTTTCGTTCCACTCTATACCTTTATCATGGCGCTGTCTTTCGATGGAGGAGCAATTAGAAAGCTGCCCGGAATTTGTGCTGTGCCAGTTCGCGTTGAACGGACATTTAAGACAAATCGGAGTTCGGCTGTATCGCTGGGGTTCCACGTTCTAATCACAGAGAGGCCATTTTCCCTTAAAACGAGCTTTTATAACTTTTAGAACCACTAAACACGAAATGGAAGCGTCGCCATCACCGACCGATTTCGCAAGTGAAGTGCCTGCCTCGACACCGTTTTTCTACGCGGATCCCAGAGGCCACACTGCACCACTATTCATTTAGAAATTGTGTCAACACATCATTTGCGGCAAGGATATCGCGAGTTTGAATTTACTAAGCATTAATCTAGCGTGACGGATTAAGGGCACGACACCACCGCCCGTCCTGTGTTGTGTGTCTTGTCGTGTCTTTGTTCCGCCACGATGGATTTTGTAACAATGAACCAATTAGCTTAGACCAACATTATGATTCAATCAAATTCACTTTCGGGGAAAATCTTTCAATCCAGTTTTCTCGGGAATAAGTGTGTCCTTTGATGCCAGAGAAATGTTAACACAGTCCCCTTCTCTCTTTATTCTTGCACTCTACCCTCCATGGTGGACACGGTGGACACACTGAATCCCCCCGTGGTGGAGGGAATTCCCTCCACCACGGGGGGATTCAGTGTGTCCACCGTGTAGTGAAACAGTTTTTGCCTGTCTCTTTTTCCTTACAATAAATTTTTCATCAGGACGCTCATCATTACGTCTGTCATGTGAACAGCTTTTCTTTTACCTTGCGGCGCTGCCTTCTTGTTCTACTTTTCCTTACCGCTTATTAGTTCTTGCCATTTTGGATTACCCTTCTGCGGTTATTTGCAGTGCGAATGCACTTACAGTGGGCATCCCACGCATTTAGCGGCGCTGTGTGTGTGTGTGTGTGTGTGTGTGTGTGTGTGTGTGTGTGTGTGTGTGTGTGTGTGTGTGTGTGTGTGTGTGTGTGTGTGTGTGTGTGTGTGTGTGTGCGCGCGTGCGTGCGTGCGTGCTTGCGCGCGGGCGCGCGTGCGTGTGTGTGTGCGTGTGTGTGTGTGTGTGTGCGGGCGCGCGTGTGCGTGCGTGCGTGTGTGTGTGTGTGTGTGTGTGTTTGTGTTTGTGTTGTGTTGTGTTGGGTTTATTGGCGCATAAGCAGCTAAGGCTATCATGCGCCAAGAACAAGGTATGGAAAAAATATGCTTGAGCAGAGTTTGAAAACAAAGTGGATAAAAACGTTGGTGTAAAGGGCCTAAAAGTTCTTTTTCTAACTAGCTGATAAAAGACAAGAATTTTAAAAATGTCTGATAGAGAAACTTTTAAAGGTTGGTTTACCTCCGCAGACATCCTTGGCTCGGCAAGGATTTCGAGGCTCCCAACAACTCAGAAAAAGACCTCAGCCTCCTTCTCATGATTGAGAAAGTGGCTGAGGTGTATAACTGTATGCAGTGAAGAACAGGGTGAGTAAATTAGAGTTGATGAAGAATACTGGCTTCCCTTAAAAAGCTAAAAACACAGGGTATACTGACAAGTGCATCTTCGCCTAAAATCAATGCTGGATGAAAAGGGATGTGTTCTTTGTAAAAGGTAGTAAAATGTTTTTTCCTTAGTGATTCAAGTTCTGTACATGAGAATAATATGTGGTTTATTGTTAGATCATCTCCGCACTTTTCACAAACAGGTTTGTCTTCTTTTGTAAGTAGGAAGTTGTGTGTGAGATGTGTGTGTCCAATACGGAGGCGGCATAAAATAACTTCGATGAAACGTTCTTGGTGGGAGCATGACTTCCATTCTTCTATAAATGGTTTTACGAAGTGGAGCTTATTATTACCTTCAATATTCCATTCAGACTGCCATTTATCTCTGAGCTTAAACTGTACTAACTTCATGCCATCTTTGTAGGGAATGTTCACTTTCTTTATTTCGTTGTTGCGAGCTTTTCCAGCACATTCATCTGCTTTCTCATTGCCAGCGATTCCAATGTGGCTGGGAACCCAGCAAAATTTATGTCTTGTCCCTGTATTGTGGCGCTCGTTATGTTATGTATGATATCCCCGATTAGTGGCATCACTGCATTGCTATGGTGAAGTGAGGTTAGTATGCTCAGAGAATCAGTGTAAATGATACTGTTCTGAATGTTCTCATTTATTATTTTTTCTACAGCAAGTAAGACTGCGTAACACTCGGCGGTGAAAATGGATGCACACTCAGGTAGCCGTACTATTTTTTCCCAATTATTCTGAACTACAGCACTTCCCACGTAGTGCGCCGATTTTGATCCATCGGTATAAAATGCTTCGTATTCTCCGTATTTTTCGTTGAGTGCTAAATATTCTTGTAATATCTGTTCATGTGGTGTATGTTTTTTCCGAAATTGTGTTAATGTGAAGTCGCACACAGATGGTAGGCAGTACCAAGGCGGGAGTGGATCAGGTTTGCGGGCAATATTAGGTAATATGTTCATTATGTCTAGTTCTTGGCATTTCTCTTCAAAGCGGAGAAGGCGTGGTCTGATTGCTAGAGGTTTGTTGGTAAATAGTGTTCGAGATGGACACTTTGTAACGAGTGGGTAACAGATGTGTTTAGGCTGGGAACGGATCTTTAAAACGTATGAGCATGTGAGCATTGTTCGTCTGTCTGCAAGTGGTGGTTCAATGGTTTCTACGTAAAGGCTTTTTATGGGTGATGTCCTGTAAGCACCAGTTGAAAGACGCAAACCCATATTGTGCACAGGGTCCAGTCGCTTCAAGTACGACGGCCTTGCTGATCCATACACTATGCAGCCATAATCTAAAACGGAACGTACTACAGAGCGATAAATCTGTAGAAGGCATACCCGATCAGAACCCCAGTGTTTGCGTGAAAGGACTTTAAGTATGTTCAGTGATAGCGACGCTTTCTTCTTTAGTGCGTTTATGTGAGGCAGGAAAGTAAGCTTTTTATCGAAGGTGATGCCTAGAAATTTGTGTTCCTTTTTTAAAGGCAGTGTGGTTTGGTTTAGGTGTAATGTGGGATCTGTGTGCAAGCCTCGTTTGAGTGAAAAAAGTAAGGCTACTGTTTTCTGTGGTGAGAACTGGAAACCATTCTTTTCTGCCCATGTTGCCAGTTTGTTGATTGTAAGTTGTACTTGTCTTTCACATGTAGATATATTGGAAGATGTGCACGCTATCTGAAGATCGTCAACAAAGACTGAATATGTTATGGACCTTGGTATTATTTTGTTAAGAGAATTCATTTTTACAATAAAAAGAGTTGTGCTTAACATACACCCTTGAGGCACTCCATTTTCCTGAATAAAATCCCTCGAAAGGGTTGAGCCTAGACGGACCTTAAATGAACGGTTAGATAAAAAGTTTTTAATGGAGTTCAGTGTTCTGCCACGGATGCCAAGCTCAGCTAAGTCCTGGAGAATCCCGAACCTCCAGGTAGTATCATATGCCTTTTCTAAATCAAAAAAGACGCTAAGACAGTGTTGCTTGTGTATAAAAGCTTCTCTGACAGTATTTTCAAGGCGGACAAGGTGGTCTGTAGTGCAGCATCCCTTTTTAAATCCACACTGATTGATATCAAGAAGTTCACCAGATTGAAGAACAAAGGCTAGTCTTACATTTAGGACACTTTCGAAGGATTTGGCAAGGCAACTGGTCAGGGCTATGGGTCTATAACTGCTAGGAGAAGTTGGGGGTTTACTAGGCTTAAGAAGCGGTACAATAACAGCTTTCTTCCAGGCTTCCGGTATTTTCCCAGATATGAAAATTGTGTTAAGGAATCTTAAAAGTGCGTCCACGGCTGGCTCGGAAAGATGTGCAAGCATTTCATAATGTATTTCGTCGGGTCCTGGAGCAGTTTTTTTTCCGGCAGACAGTACTTTGTTGATTTCTTGGAGGGTAATTAGACTATTGTATTTTTCATTTGCGCCTCCACTTGTTGGGAGCCTCTGTTTTTCAGCTGTGTTTTTGTATTTTAAAAAAGACTGTGTATAGTGAGATGAACTTGAAACTGCAGCGAAATGTTCCCCTAATATGTCTGCCTGTTCCTCTATGCTTTTTTGTGTGCCGGGTGTTGTTAAAAAAGGAATTGTGAATGGTGAAAAGGTGCCATTTAATTTTCGAACCTGCTCCCACATTTTTTTAGATGGGATCTGACTGTTGATAGAAGAAACATAATTCTGCCATGAAGCTTTCTCGGCACTGCGACGGACGTACCGAGCTTTAGCTTTTGCCTTTTTAAAATTCAAGAGATTCTTATAGGTCGGATACCTACGGAATTTACCCCAAGCTCTATTTTGTTGTTTTTTTTTGCCTCCTTACAGTCTTTTGTCCACCATACTTTATGGTTTTGTCGCGCTACTCCTGACGACTGAGGAATAGCTGTGAGTGCGGCAGTTATGATACATTTAGTGAACTTTTCATTTATTTGGTCGATGGTGAGATTTTCTAAAAGTATATTTTCTAAATTTGCTTTTGCTCTAAAAAGTGACCAGTCGGCGAGGTGAAGCTTCCAGCGCCGTGGCCTTGTGGGGATTATTTCCGGTGGGGATGTTAAAGTGATTAGTATAGGGAGGTGATCGCTGCCATATGGATTGTCAATGACGTCCCAGTTAAAATCGTTAAAAACAGAAGGTGAACTAAAAGACAAATCTAAACAGGTCATTTTCCCTGAGGCAGGGGAGCAGTATGTGGCTTTTTCTGTATTTAAAAGGCATACACTATTTGTGAGGATAAAATCTTCGATTATTTGACCCCTAGAGTCACAGCGCTCACTTCCCCAAAAAGGGGAGTGAGCGTTAATATCCCCGACTACTAGATATGGTTCTGGAAGTTCATCAATGAGGCCTTGTAGATCGTGGACTGTTATTGTGAGATGTGGAGGAATATATACAGAGCAGATTGTAATTGTTTTGTAGCTGACAATGCAGACTGCAACTGCCTCAAGTTTTGTTTTCAGTCTGATCTCTTGAGCAGGGACGCCGCTTTGTATGACAATCGCGACGCCTCCCGAGAGTCTATTTGCCTGCTCACGATCTCGTCTAAAAGTTTTATCATGCTTCAGGATGTTCATATGTTGTGGACCTAGATTGGTTTCCTGGAGACATAAGGCTACGGGTGACATTGACCCTAAAATATTTTTTATGTCATCGTAATTTCTCAATATTCCTCGGCAGTTCCACTGAACTAGAAAAGCCATGTTTATTATTATTATTATTATTATTTGAACATACTGTTAGTCCCTTCTTGGGACTGTTACAGGAGTGGATTTATAAATAACAAGATGCAAGTTAACAACACAATAAAACAAAAGCCAGCAATCAGGTTTAAAAGACAAGAAATCAGCATTCATATGCGGAATCACATCAAATGAAAAACAGAAAACGGAAGAAAGCCAACTCTGGCCTTCAAAACATCTGTTCAAACACGTATCAAAGTATTCATTAGTACAATCATACATTTGGTACATAATCGAGTGAGCAAAAAAAAAAGCAACATAAAACCAATACAGACTATGGATGGTCATCAATTCTGGCTTGATGACAAAACTGATGAGACTGCAAGCTCCATGAATTTTTCTAAGGAATGCTGCGCAGTTATAGATTTATCTAGGGCGTTCCATTCCCTTACTGCTCGGGGAAAGAAAGAAAAATAATATGTGTTGTTAGCACAGAAGTATTCATTAATCGTAAAATCATGCTTGTGACGTGTGCCTCTAGAACGGTTAAAACTAATGTAAGTAGCAGGATCCATGTTGAATGCATTATGAGTTAATTGATATAAAAACTTGAGTCTATGAAGTGTTACGCGACTTGATAATGTGTCGAGGCC